>NC_134777.1:91208327-91230827 GCF_046742065.1 Oratosquilla oratoria
TTCGCGTTGCTGTCCTACTTTACCAATTTTGGGTTTGTGATTCCCGTCTTCTCGATTTGTAATTTCTTGTACAAAAAGAAAACCTCGAAATTGCGTTCATTTTTTTTTTTCGTTGATTGTGCAGAGTATACACATGAGGTGATGCGTGTTTGAACGAAAATTTTTACATTTCTCAACCTATTTCGGATAATATAGAGGATCCATCCACACCCGTCAGGCTGTCTGTGCATGTCGGGTGAGGGTGGTTGGGTCGTCTAGACACAAGAGGACTTTATGTAGCTTGGATTTATTTTTTAACTCTATATATATTTTGCCAAAACCCCAGCTGGTAACGAGACTCAAGGCTGATCGGCTTGGGTTACACACTGGGTTATTTTTTTTCCAACCTCCGATACAACCCAACCCTAAAACTTTTACCGCCATAAAATCACTATGGGGAAACTATTGTTTTCTCAACCGTTTACATAGAATATCATTTTATATGCCTGAGGAATTTTTTTCCCTTCAACATATCAGATTCTTTCCCGAAAGCTTCGGTCTGCAAATCTGCTTCAAGAGTCGGAGGAAATATCGCCGAGTCTCAGACGATTCCGATCCCCACAAGAGCATCACCACAATTACCACCACCACACCAAGCACCATTACAAACACCACCACCACAAACACGGTCATCACCACAAGCCTCACCACTACCACAAGCGCTACCACAATCACAATCACTACCAGCACAAACTCAACCCTCACCACCGTTATCACCACAAACACAATCAACAACGCAGGCAAGATCCACAATCAGCACAAGCGCGACTCCAGACACCATAAGGTTTATCAACACCAAGCACGTCCACTGCCTACGACTGCCACCACAACCACCACCATAAGTATCACCACCGAAAACAGCCACAATCATGTCAGGAAAAGCACCACGTACTGTATATGGTAAAAAAAAAAAAAAAAAATTCAACTGCAAACATCACCACCACAAGCACCTCCACCACTACAAGCACCACCGCAAGCACCTCCACCACCACAGACACCACCACCACCACAAGCACCTCCACCGCCACCACCACAAGCACCTCCACCACCACAAGCACCTCCACCACCACAAGCACCTCCACCACCACAAGCACCTCCACCACCACAAGCACCTCCACCACCACAAGCACCTCCACCACCACCACCACCACAAGCACCACCACTACCACCACAAGCACCTCCACCACCACCACCACAAGCACCACCACCACCACCAGCACCTCCACCACCACCAGCACCTCCACCACCACCAGCACCTCCACCACCACCAGCACCTCCACCACCACCAGCACCTCCACCACCACCAGCACCTCCACCACCACCACCACCACCACCACCACCACCACCACCACCACCACAACCACCACCACAACCACCACAACCACCACCACCACCACCACCACCACCACCACAACCACAACCACCACCACCACCACCACCACCACAACCACCACCACCACCACCACCACCATCTCCATCACCACCTCCACCACTACCACCTCCACCACTACAACCACCACCTCCACCACCACCTCCACCACCACCCCCACAAGCACCTCCACCACCACCACCACCACCACCACAAGCACCTCCACCACCACCACCACCACAAGCACCTCCACCACCACCACCACAAGCACCTCCACCACCACAAACACCACCACCACCACCACCACCACCACCACCACCACCACCACCACCACCACAAGCACCTCCACCACCACCACCACCACCACCACCACCACCACCACCACAAGCACCTCCACCACCACCACAAGCACCACCACCACCACCACAAGCACCACCACCACCACCACCACCACCACCACCACCACAAGCACCACCACCACCACCACAAGCACCACCACCACCACCACAAGCACCTCCACCACCACCACCACAAGCACCACCACAAGCACCTCCACCACCACCACAAGCACCTCCACCACCACCACAAGCACCTCCACCACCACCACAATCACCACCACCACCACCACCACCACCACCACCACCACCACCACAAGCACCTCCACCACCACAAGCACCTCCACCACAAGCACCACCACCACCACCACAAGCACCTCCACCACCACCACAAGCACCTCCACCACCACCACAAGCACCTCCACCACCACCACAAGCACCTCCACCACCACAAGCACCTCCACCACCACCACCACCACCACCACCACCACCACCACCACCACCACCACCACCACCACCACCACCACCACCACAAGCACCTCCACCACCACCACAAGCACCTCCACCACCACCACAAGCACCTCCACCACCACCACAAGCACCTCCACCACCACCACCACAAGCACCTCCACCACCACCACCACAAGCACCTCCACCACCACCACAAGCACCTCCACCACCACCACCACAAGCACCTCCACCACCACAAACACCTCCACCACCACCACAAGCACCTCCACCACCACCACCACCCCAAGCACCACCACCCCAAGCACAAGCACCACCACAAGCACCACAAGCACCACAAGCACCACCATCGCCCCCACAAGCACCACAAGCACCACCAAAACAAGCACCACCACCACAAGCACAACCACCACAAGCATTATAAACACCACCACAAGCACCACCACCACAAGCACCACCCCCACAAGCATCTACCTCAAGCTTCACCACAAGCACCACCACCACAAGCACCACCACCCCAAGCACCACCACAAGCACCCACAAGCACCATCGTCCCCACAAGCACCACCACAAGCACCACCCACAAGCACCACAAGCACCACCCACAAGCACCATAAGCACCACCACAAGCACCACCCACAAGCACCACCACAAGCACCACCCACAAGCACCATAAGCACCACCACAAGCATCTACCTCAAGCACCACCACCACAATCAAAACCATCGCCACCACAAGCACAACCACTGCCACCATAAGCACCACCACCACCACAAGCTCCACCACCACAAGCACCACGACCACAAGCACCACCAAACGCACCACCAAAAGCACCACGACCACAAGCACCACGACCACAAGCACCACGACCACAAGCACCACGACCACAAGCACCACCCCCAAAAGCACCACCCCAAGCACCACCACCCCAAGCACAAGCACCACCACAAGCACCACAAGCACCACCATCGCCCCCACAAGCACCACAAGCACCACCCACAAGCACCATAAGCACCACCACAAGCACCACCCACAAGCACCATAAGCACCACCACAAGCATCTACCTCAAGCACCACCACCACAATCAAAACCATCGCCACCACAAGCACAACCACTGCCACCATAAGCACCACCACCACAAGCATCACCACAAGCACCACCACCACCACCACAAGCACCACCACAAGCACCACCACCAAAAGTACCACTACAAGCACCACCACAAGCACCACCACCACAAGCACCACAAGCACCACTATCCCAAGCACCACCACAAGCACCACAAGCACCACCATCGCCCCCACAAGCACCACAAGCACCACCACTACAAGCACTACAAGCACCACCCACAAGCACCATAAGCACCACCAGAAGCACCACCACCACCACAAGCACCACCACTACAAGCATCTACCTCAAGCACCACCACCACAAGGCACAACCATCGCTACCACAAGCACAACCACTGCCACCATAAGCGCCACCACCACAAGCACAACCACTGCCACCATAAGCGCCACCACCACAAGCACCACCACTGCCACCATAAGCACCACTAACACAAGCACCACCACCACAAGCACCACCACAAGCACCACCACAAACACCATCACAAACACCACCACAAGCACCACCACAAGCACCACCACCACAAGCACCACCACAAGCACCACCACAAGCACCACCACAAGCACCACCACAAGCACCACCACAAGCACCACCACAAGCACCACAAGCACCACCACAAGCACCACCACAAGCACCACGACAAGCACCACGACAAGCACCACGACAAGCACCACGACAAGCACCATAATCACAAGCACCACCACCACAAGCTCCACCACCGCAAGCACCACCACCACCAGCACCACCACCACAACCACAAGCACCACCACAACAAGCACCACCACAGCACCACCCAACCACAAGCACCACCACAATCACCACCACAAGCACCACCACCACACCATAAGCACACCACAATCACCACACAAGCACCACCAAGCAACTACCACAACCACCACCACAAACACCGCCACCACAATCACCACCTCCACCACCCTAAGCAACTCCACCACAAACACCTCCTCCACAATAACCACCTCCACCACAATAACCACCTCCACAATAACCACCTCCACAACCACCTCCACCACAAACACCTCCACCACACCACCACCACAACCACCTCCACACCACCACAAACCACCTCCACCACAATAACCACCACCCACCACCCCCACCACAATAACCACCACAATAACCACCTCCACCACAATAACCACCTCCACCACCACTTCTACCACCACTATCACCGTCACCACCTCCACAAGCTCCACCACTAGAACCACCAGAAACACCACTACCACAAGCATAACCACCACCACCACAAGAATCACCACCACCAACACCACCACAAGAGCCACCACCACCACAAGCATCACCACCCCAGGCAGTTTCCACCACCCCAGGCAGTTTCCACCACCCCAAGCACCTCCACCACCACAACCATCTCCACCACCACAGCCACCTCCATCACCACTACTACCACCATCACTATCACCGCCACTACCACTACAAGCACCACCACCACCACCACCACCACCACCACCACCACCACCACCACCACCACCACCACCACCACCACCACCACCCCCATAAGCACCACTACAAGCACCACCACCACCACCACCACCACCACCACCACCACCACCACCACATGCAACACCACCATAAGCACCACCACAAGCACCACCACCACATACACCACCGCCAACACAAGCACAACCACTCCCACCACAAGCATCACCACCGTCACCACAAGCACCACAAGCACCACCACAAGCACCACAAGCACCACCAGAAGTACCACCACCAGAGGCACCACCACCAGAGGCACCACCACCAGAGGCACCACCACCAGAGGCACCACCACCAGAGGCACCACCACCAGAGGCACCACCACCACCACCACCACCACCACCACCACCACCACCACCACCACCACAAGCACCACCACCACCACCACCACCACCACAAGCACCACCACCACCACCACCACCACCACCACCACCACCACCACAAGCACCACCACCACAAGGACCACCACCACCACAAGGACCACCACCACCACCACCACCACCACCACCACCACAAGGACCACCACCACCACCACCACCACCACCACAAGCACCACCACCACCACAAGCACCACCACCACCACCACCACCACCACCACAAGCACCACCACCACCACCACCACCACCACCACAAGCACCACCACCACAAGCACCACCACCACCACAAGCACCACCACAAGCACCACCACCACAAGCACCACCACCACCACCACCACCACCACCACCACCACAAGCACCACCACCACCACCACCACCACCACCACCACCACCACAAGCACCACCACCACAAGCACCACCACCACCACCACCACCACCACCACCACAAGCACCACCACAAGCACCACCACAAGCACCACCACAAGCACCACCACCACAAGCACCACCACAAGCACCACCACCACAAGCACCACCACCACAAGCACCACCACCACAAGCACCACCACCACAAGCACCACCACCACAAGCACCACCACCACAAGCACCACCACCACAAGCACCACCACAAGCACCACCACCACAAGCACACCTACAAGGACCACCACCACAAGCACACCTACAAGGACCACCACCACAAGCACCACCACCACAAGCACCACCACCACAAGCACCACCACAAGCACCACCACCACAAGCACCACCACAAGCACCACCACAAGCACCACCACAAGCACCACCACAAGCACCACCACCACAAGCACCACCTCCACAAATACCGCCACCACAAACACCGCCACCACAAACGCCATGACCACCACAAGCACGGCTGCCATCACAAGCACCACCATCACAAGCACCACCATCACAAGCACCACCATCACAAGCACCACCATCACAAGCACCACCATCACAAGCACCACCATCACAAACACCTTCACAAACATCAACGTCACCACAAGCTCTACCACCAACACCATGACAAACGCCGCCACCACCGCCACTTTCACCACCACCGTCACTTTCACCACCACTTTCACCACTGGTACCATTACCACTAGCACCCCTACCACTAGAATTATCACTTCCATAAGAAGCACCACCACAAGCACAACCACCACAAGACAACCAACACAAGCACAACCAACATAAGCACAACCAACACAAGCACACACAACACAAGCACAAACAACACAAGCACAACCAACGCAAGTACAAACCCCACAAGCATAACCACCGCAAGCCCCACCACCACCACCACCACCACCACCACCACCACCACCACCATCACTATCACCACCACCAGCACCACCACTATCACAACCACCAGTACTATCACCACCACCGGCACCTCTGGTGTTGCGACATCCGGCAGCGGATGGTAAGAACTTTTACTTGCTCAGGCCAGCATTGACATGGGGAGCGAAGGAGGGAGGGGGAGGGGGAGGGGAGGGGGCGCACATGTTAACTTGTTCAAGAAGCGAACTATGGCTGACCAAGATCAACAAGTTACTCTGTGTTCGACGTTCATTCAAATCTTACTTAACCCAATGGCTTTGATGACGGTCTGATTGACGCCAGGCGATTTCATTTCACGGTTTATCTCTATCCATTGGTTGGAAACGAAAGCGAAAATCATACACGAGATATCTTCTAACTCGTAAGATCGGACAAGTTTAAGTATTGAATTCATTTGAATCCTTGGTAAGCGTCAGTTAGAATTGTATAAAATAAACATCTTATGCTTGAACCACAGTTCATTAATTTGATACGAGATAGAATATTTAAGAATTGTTGATCTCGGCTAAGTGAAGAGAATGCAGAAATTGAACAATAATAATGATAATAAAGAAAGACCAAAAATATGACTGAGAGATATGTTTTAGAACTGGAAATTGTAAATGGTGAATATAAAAATGTGACAGTGGAATTGTGACCAAGACATCCAATTACATATAACTTTGAAGAAAGGGCGGCAGCAAAACCACGGCAATAAATAAGCATTTACTATGAATAGATTTATGAACTAGCGGAATAAATCTAAGATCTAGCAAGTTATATTTAATACAGCAATCTTCTAGAAAGAAAAGAATTAAAGACGTTTCTCTCTTTTTTTTTCGTTTGGTAATACTAGTATTGAGATCTAGCAAACTCAGTTTAACACTGCAATAATCTAGATAGGAGCGAAGACGAAGCAAGCCTTAGCGCATCAAACTAGAAGCGAAGGTTACTGGGCCCTTGAGGCTTGACTCTAGAAGCAAGTGTCGAAACTAGATCGACTCTGTGTCTTGCATTTCTACTCGGCGTCCCATTTGGAAGGTCTGCTCTCGCAAATGATGCTGGTCCCTCGAGATGGCGTTCGTTCTTAGGGTCCGCACCCAACTCGACGATAAGAAAAAAAATATCACTACGATGTCCAGCCATATACTACCCCATCCCCTTGGCTGAATAAAGTCGTCTGGCGCAGGCCAGAACGGTTTCTGAGTTGTGCCACTGCAGTGAAAGGACTACACGATTGTGTGGTGTGTTGATGCAAGGCTGAAAATATTCTGGGTCGAGTCATGGTTAATTAGAGGCGCGCTTGGCGTAAAGCCCTTGTTTTGTAGGCTGCCCTGTCTTCGGCGGATCTTGTGTGTTGGTTTTCAATAGAAGGCCACGTCGGCGTTGGGGAACAAATGTGCACGCAATCGCACGCACAACGAGCAACACAAATGTTTTTCATAGTCGGGGGTGGGGAGTGGGGGGCGATTTCGGCAGACTATATTGCTGAAGGAGATTCTTGGATGGTTTGATGACGTCATTTCATTGTCATGTGAGGTCTTGAAACTTCTTTATCACCAAGAGACGGAGAGATATAACGATTGTTCATGATTGGTTCGACTTAATACACAAATATCCTCTCCCACCAGAGGGAGGGGGGGTATTCATATTGTCTGCCGATTACGACGAACTCTTTTCACCGCCAGGCAGCCTTGAACTGTGTCTATTCCTGACCTCTCTCCCAAGTACCAACGTTCTAAACGGCATCCTTTGGAGTTATGGAAATGAATAAAATAACCCGACAGAAGCCAGAATGAAAAAGTATCCACTGGTAGGGAAGTGGTTGAACAAGACCATAACCCTAAATTTATCAGTGGGTGACACGGACATTAAGGCTGGCAGTAATTGCGATAAAGTAAAAATGTCACTATAGTCCATTACTTCAGGAATATCTTTAGTGTAAACCATTAATCATATAGTTTAATTTTGTGTAAATGTATGTCACACAAATGTAATATACATATATATATATATATATATATATATATATATATATATATATATATAGTATGTCCAAGAATTATGTACATGCATCTATACAAACACTTTTACATTGACAAAGGGACAAAGAGATAGACATAATGATTAAGTTATTACAGGTGATTAGCTTAACAGGTATTATAGTGGAAGCCTGGAAAGACCCAAGGCAGCGACGGCGTGACCTGCTCGAACCGTCCCTCCTCGCCTCTTGCCAAACTCGAATTCCTCCCGCGAGCGACAATAACACTCAGCACCTGCCCGACGAGGAGTCTGCCAGTGGTTCAGTACATGTACTTCTGTACAGTATGTATGTATGTATGTATGCATGCATGCATGTATGTATGCATGTATGTATGCATGTATGTATATATGCATGCATGCATGTATATATGCATGAATGCATGTATATATGTATGAATGCATGTATATATGTATATATATATATATATATATATATATATATATACATATATTGTATATATAGTGTGTGTGCGCGTGCGTGCATGCGTGGATGCTCGTGCGTATGTTTACATGCATAGGATGAAACTGGGGATAAGAAACCGAAGTAAGGAGAGTAGGAAGTGGGTGTGACGAAGCAATTACGGGAGGATCCGGTGGCGCGAATGCCGAGAATGCCAAGGTGCCAGAGAAAGAAGGCCAGATGCCAGACTTTCATTCAGGCGATAAAGGGGGCGTGGTTTGGCCTGAAGAGACCCCACACGGTCCAAGTGTCGTTCAGTCTAGGGGTCGCACGCTCTCAGCAGAGAAAGTATTCAGTGATCACTCGCCACCCTGCAATAAACAGACGCGCTTTATATATTTAATTCTTATACCAGGCTACAGGCGATTTCGTGCAGCTAAAGGCGGTATCTCACTGGGCTTCCACGGGCTTCACCAGTTCGTTTGAGTAAAAACGACTTGGTTTACAACATTTTGTTTTTCAGATCTCCAAATATAAAATTTTCTTTCCTGCATATAGAGCAAAGCTTGAATGATGAACTTAAGAGATGGTGAACCTATACGAATGTCGGACATACTGTTGAAATGTTCCTAGGGAAGTCTAGATTTCTCTAATTGAAGTTATATTCTAGTTATTCAAATGGAGTTTGGAAGTTGGAGGTAGGGTGTCGGAGGAAAAATAGCCCAGTCTTCAGGATAGATCGGGAACCAATCTAGGAAGTGTCCGTTGCATAGAGTAGCTTGTCTTTGGCCAGAATAAAATTCATAAGGGGCGTCACTCTGTTAAAGGAGTAAAGGGTTTGGTTGCTGGAGGGAAACACATAGACGGGCAGACAGATAAGCAGAGAGGCAGAGAAACCTACAGACAGATAGGCAGAGAAACCTGCAGACAGATAGGCAGAGGAAATTACAGACAGAGAGGCAGAGAAACCTACAGACAGATAGGCAGAGAAACCTACAGACAGATAGGCAGAGAAACTTACAGACAGAGAGGCAGAGAAACCTACAGACAAATAGGCAGAGAAACTTACAGACAGAGAGGCAGACAAACAGACAGGTAGACCCGCAGCCAGGCAGACAGACAGAGATACAAACTTAGACTGACGGAAAAAACAGATGGACACAAATATAAATAGATGTACATACAAATAAACATAGAAATGCACATCCACACGCAGATAGAAATACAGAGGGACAGAGGCAGAATAACAGATAGTGACGGACGCCTAGGGACAGACGCAGGGTGACGGACACCGACAGACACAGAATGACACAGACACAGAATGACAGACAGACACAGAATGACAGACAGACACAGAATGACAGACAGACACAGAATGACAGACACACAGAATGACAGACAGACACAGAATGACAGACAGACACAGAATGACAGACAGACACAGAATGACAGACAGACACAGAATGACAGACAGACACAGAATGACAGACAGACACAGAATGACAGACAGACACAGAATGACAGACAGACACAGAATGACAGACAGACACAGAATGACAGACAGACACAGAATGACAGACAGACACAGAATGACACAGGCACAGAATGACACAGACACAGAATGACAGACAGACACAGAATGACAGACAGACACAGAATGACAGACAGACACAGAATGACAGACAGACACAGAATGACAGACAGACACAGAATGACAGACAGACACAGAATGACAGACAGACACAGAATGACAGACAGACACAGAATGACAGACAGACACAGAATGACAGACAGACACAGAATGACAGACAGACACAGAATGACAGACAGACACAGAATGACAGACAGACACAGAATGACAGACAGACACAGAATGACAGACAGACACAGAATGACAGACAGACACAGAATGACAGACAGACACAGAATGACAGACAGACACAGAATGACAGACAGACACAGAATGACAGACAGACACAGAATGACAGACAGACACAGAATGACAGACAGACACAGAATGACAGACAGACACAGAATGACAGACAGACACAGAATGACAGACACAGAATGACAGACACAGAATGACAGACAGACACAGAATGACAGACAGACACAGAATGACAGACAGACACAGAATGACAGACAGACACAGAATGACAGACAGACACAGAATGACAGACAGACACAGAATGACAGACAGACACAGAATGACAGACAGACACAGAATGACAGACAGACACAGAATGACAGACAGACACAGAATGACAGACAGACACAGAATGACAGACAGACACAGAATGACAGACAGACACAGAATGACAGACAGACACAGAATGACAGACAGACACAGAATGACAGACAGACACAGAATGACAGACAGACACAGAATGACAGACAGACACAGAATGACAGACAGACACAGAATGACACAGACACAGAATGACACAGACACAGAATGACACACACACACAGAATGACACACACACACAGAATGACACACACACACAGAATGACACACACACACAGAATGACACACACACACAGAATGACACACAGAATGACACACACACAATGACACACACACACAGAATGACACACACACACAGAATGACACACACACACAGAATGACACACACACACAGAATGACACACACACACAGAATGACACACACACACAGAATGACACACACACACAGAATGACACACACACACAGAATGACACACACACAGAATGACACACACACAGAGAATGACACACACACACACAGAATGACACACACACACAGAATGACACACACACACAGAATGACACACACACACAGAATGACACACACAGAATGACACACACACACAGAATGACACACACACACAGAATGACAAGCAGACACAGAATGACACACACACACACACAGAATGACACACAGACAGATACAGAATGACACACACACACAAACAGTGACACACAGACACAGAATGACAGACACACACAGAATGACAGACACACACAGAATGACAGACACACACGGAATGACAGACACACACGGAATGACACACACACAGAATGACACACACACAGAATGACAGACAGACACAGAATGACAGACAGACACAGAATGACAGACAGACACAGAATGACAGACAGACACAGAATGACAGTCACACACAGAATGACAGACACACAGGGAATGGCAGACAGACACAGGGAATGGCAGACAGACACAGGGAATGGCAGACAGACACAGGGAATGGCAGATAGACACAGGGAATGGCTGACAGAGACAGGGAATGACAGACAGAGACAGGGAATGGCAGACAGACACAGGGAATGGCAGACAGAGACAGGGAATGGCAGACAGAGACAGGGAATGGCAGACAGAGACAGGGAATGGCAGACAGAGACAGGGAATGGCAGACAGACACAGGGAATGGCAGACAGAGACAGGGAATGGCAGACAGAGACAGGGAATGGCAGACAGAGACAGGGAATGGCAGACAGAGACAGGGAATGGCAGACAGAGACAGGGAATGGCAGACAGAGACAGGGAATGGCAGACAGAGACAGGGAATGGCAGACAGAGACAGGGAATGGCAGACAGAGACAGGGAATGGCAGACAGAGACAGGGAATGGCAGACAGAGACAGGGAATGGCAGACAGAGACAGGGAATGGCAGACAGAGACAGGGAATGGCAGACAGAGACAGGGAATGGCAGACAGAGACAGGGAATGGCAGACAGAGACAGGGAATGGCAGACAGAGACAGGGAATGGCAGACAGAGACAGGGAATGGCAGACAGAGACAGGGAATGGCAGACAGAGACAGGGAATGGCAGACAGAGACAGGGAATGGCAGACAGAGACAGGGAATGGCAGACAGAGACAGGGAATGGCAGACAGAGACAGGGAATGGCAGACAGAGACAGGGAATGGCAGACAGAGACGCGCCGCATACACAAAGACAGACGCGCATACACAAAGACAGACGCGCAGACACATAGGCAAACGCGCAGACACATAGGCAAACGCGCAGACACATAGGCAAACGCGCAGACACAGAGATGCGCAGACACAAAGACAGACGCGCAGACGCAGACAGACAGACGCGCAGACACAGAGACAGACGCGCAGACACAGAGACAGACGCGCAGACAAACGCGCAGACAAACGTGCAGACAAACGTGCAGACAGACGCGCAGACAAACGTGCAGACAAACGTGCAGACAGACGCGCAGACAAACGTGCAGACAAACGTGCAGACAGACGCGCAGACAAACGTGCAGACAGACGCGCAGACAAACGTGTAGACAGACGAGCAGACAAACGTGCAGACAGACGGGCAGACAAACGTGCAGACAGACGGGCAGACAAACGTGCAGACAGACGGGCAGACAAACGTGCAGACAGACGCGCAGACAAACGCGCAGACAAACGTGCAGACAGACGCGCAGACAAACGTACACAGACGCGCAGACAAACGTACAGACAGACGCGCAGACAAACGTGCAGACAGACACACACAGACACGCAGACAAACACAGACACACAGACAGACACAGACACGCAGACAGACACAGACACGCAGACACACACACATACGAAGACACACACACACGCATACGAACATACACACAGACACGCACATACACACAGACACGCACACACACACAGACACGCACACACACACACAAACAAGCACACACACAAAGACACGCACATACACAGACACGCACACACACACAGACACACACACACACACACACAGACACACACACACACACACACACAGACACGCACACGCACACACAGACACGCACACACAGACACGCACACACACAGAGACACGCACACACACACACAGACGCACACACACAGACACGCACACACACAGACACGCACACACACAGACGCGCGCACACACAGACGCGCATACACACAGACACGCACACACACAGACACGCACAGACACGCACACACAGACACGCACAGACACGCACAGACACGCACACACAGACACGCACACACAGACACGCACAGACACGCACATTCAGACACGCACAGACACGCACATTCAGACACACACAGACACACACAGACACGCAGGCATACACGCAGACACATACAGACACATACACAGACACACACACGCAGGCAGGCACGCACAGACACGCAGGCAGACACACACAGACACGCAGGCACACACACAGGCACACACACAGGCACGCACACACACAGACACGCAGACTGACATACACGCAGACAGACGCACACAGACACGCAGGCAGATACACAGGCAGGCACGCAGGAAGGCACGCAGGCAGGCACGCAGGCAGCCACGTAGGGAGGCACGCAGGCAGACACGTAGGGAGACACGCAGGCAGACACGCAGGCAGACACGCAGGCACGCAGGCACACAGACACACAGATGCAGACACACACGCAGACACAGCTACACACAGACACACAGCCACAGACACACACACAGATACACAGGCACACACACAGAAAGGCAGACACAGATACACACACACACAAACACACAGACAGATACAGATACTAACACACGCAAGCACGCAGAGACGGACACAGACAGACACACGCAGACACACGCAGACACACACACACACACACACACACACACACACACACACACACACACACACACACACACACACACACACACACACACACACACACACACACACACACACACACAAACACACAGACAGACACACAAACGCACACAGAGACAGGCACACAGACACACGCACACAGACACACGCACACAGACACACGCACAAAAACAGACACAAAAGCAGACGTACAAAATAGACACACGCAGACAGACAGACACGGACAGACATAAAGACGCAGGCATAAAAACAGACACACAAATACATAGACATAGACACACACACACACACACACACACACACACACACACACACACACACACACACACACACACACGATTACATACACACACACACACACACACGATTACACACTCACACACACACACACACACGATTACACACACACACGATTACACACACACACACACACACATACACGATTACACACTCACACACACACACACATGCACGATTACACCCCCCCCACACACACACATACACGATTACACACACACACACACACACACACACACACACACACACACACACACACACACACACACACACACACACACACACACATGCACAGGCACAGACACACATGCACACAGAAACAGACGCAGACAGACGCACACATACAGACACAGACAGACGCACACATACAGACACAGACGCAGACACGCACACACAGACGCAGACATATATATATACAAACAGTCACATATACAGACACGTACACATACAGACACAGACACATAGACACGTATACAAACACATGCAGACAGACACAAATACATAGACATAGATATAGACACAGACACATACAGATACATAGATACAGACACAGATACACACACATACAAATACACCCACACAGACATAGACACATACAGTCGTATAGACAGACGCAGACATACAGGCATACAGAATACATATATACACATTCAGACATATACAGACACGCAGACATACATAAACAGACACACAGACACACAGATACAGACACATATATCAGGTACAAAGATACAAATGGATACACACATATACAGACACAAGTGCACACACAGATACAGACAAATATACAGATACAGACAATCATACAGATGCAGATACAGATACAGACAATCATACAGATGCAGATACAGGTAGATACATAGATACACATAGATACACACAGATACATACACAAATACAGACACATACAGTTACACAGGCACATTTACACACATTTACATATATATTTATACACAATTGCATATACAGTTACACACAATTACACAGATGCAGTTACACAGATACAATTACACAGATACAGTTACTAATACACACTGTTACACAGATACACTGTTACACAGATACACTGTTACACAGTTCCACACAGTTCCACACAGTTCCATTACACAGAGTTACACACAGTTACACACAGTTACACACAGTTACAGATACACATTTACACACATTTACACAGATACAGTTACAGAGATACACACATTTATAGATACATTTACAGATAGTTACACAGATCACAGTTACACAGATACAGTTACACAGATACACAGTTACAGATACACACAGATACACACAGTTACACAGATACACACAGTTACACAGATACACACAGTTACACAGATACACACAGTTACACAGATACACACAGTTACACAGATACACACAGTTACACAGATACACACAGTTACACAGATACACACAGTTACACAGATACACACAGTTACACAGATACACACAGTTACACAGATACACACAGTTACACAGATACACACAGTTACACAGATACACACAGTTACACAGATACACACAGTTACACAGATGCACACAGTTACACAGATGCACACAGTTACACAGATGCACACAGTTACACAGATACTGTTACACAGATACACACTGTTACACAGATACACACTGTTACACAGTTACACAGATACACAGTTACACATACACAGTTATAGATACAAACAGTTACACAGACACGTTTACACCGATACATACGGTTACAGTTACACACGTTTACAGATACATACGTTTACAGATACAAACGTTTACAGATACATACGTTTACAGATACACACGTTTACAGATACATACGTTTACAGATACACACGTTTACAGACACACACAGTTACGCACATGCGCAGTTACGCAGATACAGTTACACAGATACACACAATTACACAGATACACAGTTACACAGACACACACAGTTACACAGACACACACAGTTGCAGATGCACACATATACACAGTTACAGACACACACAGTTACAGACACACACAGTTACAGATACACACAGTTACACAGATACACAGTTACACAGATACACAGTTACATAGATACAGTTACACAGATACACACAGTTACACAGATACACACAGTTACACAGATACACACTGTTACACAGATACACACTGTTACAGATACAAACAGTTACAGATACACGCAGTTACACATATACACACAGTTACACATATACACACAGTTACACAGATACACACAGTTACAGATACACGAAGTTACACAGATACACGAAGTTACACAGATACAGAGTTACACAGATACACAGTTACACACATACACGCAGTTACATACACGCAGTTACACACACGCAGTTACACACATACACGCAGTTACACACATACACGCAGTTATACACATACACGCAGTTACACACATACACGCAGTTATACACATACACGCAGTTACACAGATACAGTTACACAGATACACGCAGTTACACAGATACACAGATCCACACATTTACACAGATACACACGTTTACACGCGTTTACACACGTTTACACGCGTTTACATGCGTTTACACGCGTTTACATGCGTTTACACGCGTTTACATGCGTCTACACGCGTTTACATGCGTCTACACGCGTTTACATGCGTTTACATGCGTCTACACGCGTTTACATGCGTTTACACGCGTTTACATGCGTTTACATACGTTTACACACAGTTACACAGTTACACACAGTTACACAGATACAGACAAAGATACATATAAACAGACACAGATACACACAGATGAACACACAAACACATACACAGATACTCAGTTAAACAGAAACAGGTACACATATAAACAGATACAGATACACAGATAAACACACAGATACAGATACAGATACACAGATAAACACATACAGATACACAGATAAACACACAGATACAGATACAGATAAACACACAGATACAGATACACAGATAAACACACAGATACAGATACACAGACAAACAGAAACATATACAAATACATGGACACTACATTCCTCCGAAGCAACAACTCTATATTCTGGCGGCAGTGGTTACGGATTTGCGGATTCTACGTGCTGAGAAGATACATCAGAGATCTACCACCCAGTCAAACATAAACACTTCCCAACTCTAAGCTGATCTGCCTCAAGCATCATACTTACGAGCCAATATTCTTCGCTGTATCGCCAAGCATCATGATACGGGCCAACGCCTTTTGCTACATCGTCCAGCTGTACCCACCACGAGGAAATCTATATTCGCTGCATTACTCCCACAGAAAAATCGAAGCGACAAACTCCTACATCACTCCTAACAACATTCTGGTAATCTACAAGACAATTCCCCCTCCGTGGCATTATACAACATTACTTCAACGAGTCGGACATCCTCCGCCTTCTCCACGCCACCACCGGGTTGAAGGACGATCTCCACCTCCGCATCTTCGTACGAGTGCGACCTTCAACGCCAAAGGCTCTTCTTCTATTAACATAATTTTTGTGGGTTTGCATGTTCTTATTTTCTTGGATACATTATTTCTATAATTCACCAGCCCAATACATTGTACTAAATCCTCCCCCTGTTTACAACAGTGCATCTTCCTACCGAATCGTCCTACTGCATCCCCATTCTTAGAGCCAAAACTCCTACATCATCCTGGATAAGTAGATATTTTTCTGTTCTAAATATCAACAAGAAGGCATAACGGTCTCTCTCTCTCTCTCTCTCTCTCTCTCTCTCTCTCTCTCTCTCTCTCTCTCTCTCTCTCTCTCTCTCTCTCTCTCTCTCTCTTTCTTTCTTTTAATACCAGTTTAGTCCATGAACGTGTCCAGACATCTTTGACTCGACATACTGACCCTGTACACGCAGCCGCTCTACGCTCACTTTCATTACATCAGACATGTTCCCTCCTGCTAACAACTCTTTGGAAATTTTACCTGCTCAAAACACCATGACAACACCAAATCTTGTCATCGTAGTCAAGGATGAGACCACATTACCTCTCTTTAACGGCAAGAACATTCCTGTGCACAATTTCCTCTCTGAGGTTGAATGAAATATAACACGAAGGAACATCATATGCGACAAAGCTAAAATATCCATTTTAACATCCAGAATAGATAAGAATAGCCGGTGACGTCATTCAACCTGATCTATTTATGCAAACTAAATCTTATGATTTCGTAGAGCAATTTAAAAGGTCATTTGCATCATTTAAGCCACTTGGGTCACTTTCCCCTATACTCTTTGGCTAAAACTTACAATCATTGTCCACACCATACCAAAGAAAAAGCTGTCAAAATTGCTTCAACATTTAGGAGTGAACTCCGAGAAAGCCTCAAAATCTTAGATTGGGTCTCAAACGACAATATTTCATTGGAAAACGTAGTCTCACTTATGGCATACTTTCGACTACTATCCCAATTACACCCTGACACACTCCAGAAAACTGGTACTGTTCCATTAACACCAAGTATCACATTAGGCGAATTCTTGAGGAAATTTTCTGACACGGAAAATTTGTCACCCAGGTCCAGAGCCAGTCAGTACCCATTGCACCCAACCACACAATAGCCCAGGTCACACCGTCCTTCCCACATAACACGAGATCAAAACATACATCTCTGTCTTGACATCGCTCACGCCATCGCTCTTCATCAAGAATACAACTGGTTTGTATATACTGTTAACAACCAAGACGCCTTGCAAACCCGTGTTACACAGAAACCCTTCACAACCAAAACCGACACTGCAATTATCACGGTACATGTTTCTACACTAGTGATCGTTGTCATGTGCTGTTAGTACGGAGGACATACAGACCAAACTCCCCAGATCACTCTCTCGCAAGGTATTCACGTAAGACATCTTTATGAGTAGAGAACACAGAGATTCAGTGCACACCAAGGAGAGCTACTTCATACCCGGAAATTCTCATCAACCCTACGTGTACATACCCTGGATATCACAGACGTGTCTTCCCATTTCTTAACATTCAATGCTACGTTTAGCAACACCAAAGTGACAATCTTTCTTGACACGGGTTCCCCAGTCAACATGTCAGCACTAAATATCCATAAATTCCGCACTGCAACTAAACCTGTCACAATTTTGGACCCCCCCTGACGTCAATCTTTGCAATGTAGATGATGTATCATTCCAGATAGTCGGTAAATCCTCCCTAGATATTAGTTTCAAAGATGAGTGTTCATCTATTCCAGTTACCACCTACGTAGCAAACGTTCCCATTCAGCTGATATCCTCATAGGTTTAACATTGATGAAGCAACACAACATAGTCATTTACCCTGATCAAAATGGCATAATTTTTGCAAACCTTTTCCTCCCTGCATTCCCATTAGCAACTCCTCATAACGTAAATTACATTCATGTGGCCGAGCAGTTGCTTGTACTCCTTCCATTCAAATTCACTCCGTTTCATCACATGAAGATGCACATACTACTTGTACAAATTGTTCCACCACCTACATACAACAGAGTTCTCAGTCGTCAACCACTCCAACAACTCACCAGGACTCTAATTCTTCTACTTTACTGACAGCTGTGGGCATTCATTCAAAACGTAACGGACGCACTACCTCCTCCAGCATGTCCAAATCAGCAAAACCCAGGACTAAACATATTAATTGTAGACATAGTCAACGGATTTACTCGTGAAGAACTACATTTCGGCACGTAAACACATTTGCAACAATTGACCACAAGCTTGGAAACGGGAGATCAGACGGGTGGAAAGAAAAGTTAGAGAATTTTGCAGGATTGGCATGGCAAAAGTGAGCCCGGTCATGCGAGTCAACAAAGAGGTTGATAGAAGACTTTTGGCATCACTGGACTCCAAACAATCTATTACTCAACGTGGCTATTGCGTTATTGCACAGGACAAGGATAGGTCCCAGTATAAGGCAGGGAATTTTCACCAGGGGGCTCTTAACGGCGCTCGAAGTCACCTCTGCCCAATGTGTATAATGCCTGACATAAATATCAAGATACCATGTTAGTATCAAGTAAAAATTGGACTTGAGCAATGTTCATTATACTGGAAATATTAAATTACTCTCAATAAAACCGATTGATAACTTTTACTGGGTTCTAGGACGCTTTAAATAATCGCATTGTTGATAAACTGCAAGTGAATGACCATGACTAGGACGAGAGAAAGCATACGAGAGGTCCAAAGAAAAAAGAGTAGAAGCAAAACAAAAGATAAAGGAGGCCAAAAGGAGAGATGTAAAATGGGATAAGAGTAAGGCAGAAAAAATGAAAATAATAAAGATATTTTGGAAAGAAGTTAAGGGAGGAAGGGGAGGCGAGTCAAGTAGAGAAGAAAAGGTATAAGGTGCATATGGACAGAAGATGAGGCAGTAGGGGGAAGGTGGTGAGAGTGGGAAGCGCTAAGAAAATGACGGTGACACGGGCAGACATAGACTCGGACAGACGCAGGCACGGGCAGACACATGCACGGACAGACACAGGCATGGACAGACACAGGCATGGACAGACACAGGCATGGACAGACACAGGCACGGACAGACACGGGCACGGACAGACACAGGCACGGACAGACACGGGCACGGACAGACACAGGCACGGACAGACACGGGCACGGACATACACAGGCACGGACAGACACGGGCACGGACAGGCATGGGCACGGACAGACAGAACACGGGCAGACACAGGCACGGACAGACACTGACAGACACACACAAAGACACACATACAGACACAATACAAAGCACAATGCACAGACGCAATACACAGACAATACACACATAGTGCACAGACACAATACACAGGCACAATACACAGATACAATACATAGACACAATATACAGACGCAACACCCAAACACAACACCCAGACACAATACCCAGACACAATACCCAGACATAATACAGACACAATACAGAGACACAATACAGAGACACAATACAGAGACACAATACAGAGACACAGTACACAGAGACAGTACACAGAGACAATGCACAGAGACAATGCACAGAGACAATGCACAGAGACAATGCACAGAGACAATGCACAGAGACAATGCACAGAGACAATGCACAGACACAATGCACAGACACAATGCACAGACACAATGCACAGACACAATGCACAGACACAATGCACAGACACAATGCACAGACACAATGCACAGACACAATGCACAGACACAATGCACAGACACAATGCACAGACACAATGCACAGACACAATGCACAGACACAATGCACAGACACAATGCACAGACACAGTACACAGACACAGTACACAGACACAGTACACAAACATAATACACAGACATAATACACAGACACAATACCCAGACACAATACAATACCCAAACACAATACAATACCCAGACACAATACAATACCCAGACACAATACAATACCCAGACACAATACAATACCCAGACACAATACAATACCCAGACACAATACAATACCCAGACACAATACAATACCCAGACACAATACAATACCCAGACACAATACAATACCCAGACACAATACAATACCCAGACACAATACAATACCCAGACACAATACAATACCCA
>NC_134777.1:91248327-91258327 GCF_046742065.1 Oratosquilla oratoria
ACGCTTACACACACACACGCTTACACACACACACGCTTACACACACGCTTACACACACACACGCTTACACACACACACGCTTACACACACACACGCTTACACACATACACGTACACGTTTACACACACGCTTACACACATACACGTACACGCTTACACACATACACGTACACGCTTACACACATACACGTACACGCTTACACACGTACACGCTTACACACACACACACACACACACACACACACACACACACACACACACACACACACACACACACACACACACACACACACACACACACACGGGAGGGGGATGGGAGTGGGAGAGGGAGGGAAGAGGAAGAAGGAAGGAGAGAGGGAGAGGGAGAGGGAGAGGGTGGATGAGGGGGAAGGGGATTAGGAAAGGGAGAGTGAGGAAGAAGCAAGCTCTAAGTCACCTTTCGTTTTCAATGACATAAATGACCCCCCCCCAAAGAACAGGCATGCATGCATGCATACAGGCATGCATGCATACAGGCATGCATGCATACAGGCATGCATGCATACAGGCATGCATGCATACAGGCATGCATGCATACAGGCATGCATGCATGCATACAGGCATGCATGCATGCATACAGGCATACATGCATGCATACAGGCATACATGCATACATGCATGCATGCATACATGCATGCATGCATACATGCATGCATGCATACATGCATACATGCATGCATACATGCATGCATACATGCATGCATACATGCATGCATACATGCATGCATACATGCATACATGCATGCATACATGCATGCATACATGCATGCATACATGCATGCATACATGCATGCATACATGCATGCATACATGCATGCATACATGCATACATGCATGCATACATGCATGCATACAGGCATGCATACAGGCATACATACAGGCATGCATACAGGCATACATACAGGCATGCATATAGGCATACATACAGGCATGCATACAGGCATACATACAGGCATACATGCACGGATACTGGCAAACATGCATACATGCATATATACATACATGCATATATACATACATGCATATATACATACATGCATACAGGAATACATGTATACAGGCATTCGTGAGTACATTCATACGTTTGTACATTCATACGTTTGTACATTCATACATGCATACATTCATACGTTTGTACATTCATACGTTTGTACATTCATACATGCATACATTCATACATGCATTCATACAATTATGCATACACAAAGGCATGCATATATACATACGTATACATACATAAATAAGTGTATACGTAAATGCATATACACGTAAAGCATACACACGTAAATACATACGTAAATACATAAATGCATACATATGTAAATATATACATACGTAATTACATAAGTAACTACACACACACACACACAAAGGATTACAAAGGATTACAAAGGCGGAGCATGCCGACAGGAGACCTTTTGATCCATATCTAAGTCGGATGCGAAAAAAAATCATATTAATAGTAGAATAATAAATAAAAACTATAATAATGTAAATAACAAATAACATACACAAATAAATGCATAGGTATAGTTAAATAATAAACACAGGTAAATAGTAAATAATGAAAAATTGACATATAACTAATAATAAATTAAAATCAGACAGACAAATGATAACAAAACAAAAACAAATAATATAAGATAAATTACAATCATTACAGCATCTTACTTAGGTATTTATTTAAATGATTCTTAAAGCTTCGAACTGAACTACATTGCACTACCTGTGCAGGAAGTTTATTCCATTGATTAACTACACGGTTGGCAAAGTTGTTTCTACCTACTTCCAAATTGAATCTATTTCCGGACAGTTTGAGACCATTGTTTCTTGTCTGATTCTCATTCAATGTAAAAATTATGTCACTTTTGATGTCAATTCCCTTTAAAATATTAAAGACTTGTATCAAGTCACCTCTGAGTCTACGCGTTTTTAGGGAAAACAGATTCATGTGTTTTAGTCGATTTTCGTATGATATATTTTTGATATTTGGAATCAGTTTTGTGGCTCGCCGTTGTACTTTTCCAGTCTGTCAATGTTTTTAATGAGATTCGGTGACCATACGGAAACAGCATATTCCAAATGTGGACGAACTAACGATTTATATAGCTTGTTAATGAGTGATGGACTTTTGAAATCAAAAGATCGCGCAATCAGTCCCAGAATCTTATTTGCTTTTTCAGAGGCTGAAATACACTGCTTGGATGATTTGAGGTCGTTACTAATAATTACGCCGAGATCTTTTTCACTATCCACTTTTGTTAACGAATTTCCAAATAACTTGTAATCGTACTTACTGTTATTTTTACCTATGTGCATTACCTTGCATTTACTTGTTAAATTTCATTAGCCACTTTTCAGACCATTGCTGTAGTTTATCTAAATCTTCTTGAATATCTAATTGGTTTGAGCGATCATTTGCCACTCCGCACAGTTTTGTATCATCAGCAAATTTGGAAACAGTAGATTTTAGTCCATGGTCTATATCATTTATATATACTATGAATAGAAGTGGCCCAAGAACGGAACCCTGAGGAACTCCACTTGTAACATTTCTCCATCTAGAAGTTTTTCCATTTAAGACAACTCTCTGTTTTCGACCATTCAACCAATTACTAGTCCAACCGTGTAAAGCTAATTTAGTAAGTAGTCTTTCGTGTGGGATGGTTTCAAAAGCTTTTGCAAAGTCTAGATATATTATGTCTATATTGTTTTTTTTTTTTGTCTTAATTCGAGATAACTGTGTTGTAGAATGCGAGTAAGTTAGTCACGCAAGAACGTTTCCGTCTGAAACCATGCTGGCTATCATTTATCAAACGTTTACTTTCTAAATGATGTTCGATAGCATGTCTGATGATAGTTTCCATGATTTTTCCTACGATTGAAGTCAAACTTATAGGCCTATAGTTATTTAGTTTCTTTTTGTCACCTATTTTGAATATGGGAGTAACGTTAGCTAGCTTCCATTCTCTTGGGACATCTCCGGATATGATGGATTTCTTGAAAATAATTTCTAATGGAACAACAATCTCATTTTTCATTTCCTTTAAGATTCTTGGATGCCAACCGTCAGGCCCTGGTGTTTTATTAACTTTGAGTTTGTCTATACGCCTTTTAATTTTTTCTTTTGTTATATTTACCGTAGTGAGTAAGTTTACCCTAGACTTTTCACAGGTTTCAGTTTGGAATTCACTTTGAGGTGTTTCGTTTACGAATACCGAGCTAAAATAATTGTTTAAGATATTACACATTCCTTCGTTTGAATATTCAAGTTGACCGTCAACAGATAATAGTGGACCAATGTGATTCATAACAACCTTTTTATCTCTAATGTAACTATAGAATTCTTTGGGATTCTCTTTGGATTTATCAGCGATGTTCATTTCGTATTGTCGTTTTCTTTTTCTTATTGTCTTTTTTAAATCTCTCAGTATTGATACATAGCTTTCATAGTCATCGTACACACACACACACACACACACACACACACACACACACACACACACACACACACACACACACACACACACACATACATACATACATACATTCATGCATACGCACATACATACATACATACATTCATGCATACGCACATACATACATACATACATTCATTCATGCATACACACATACATGCATACATACATTCATGCATACATATATTCATGCATACGCACATACATACATACATACAAATATACATGTAAATATACTAGTACGTATGTACATACACATGTATGCATTAATGAATGCATACGTACATGGATGCATATATAAATACATGCATACATGCATACATTCATACATGCATACATTCATACGTACATTCATACATGCATACATTCATACGTACATGCATACATTCATACATGCATACATTCATATATGCATACATATACAGTACATATATACATATATACATATATACATATATACATATATACATATACAGTATACATACATACATTCATGCATACGCACAAATATGCATGCATACATATGCATACAAACGTACTAGTACGTACGGACATACACACACATGTATATATGCATACACAAATACATGCAATATATAGATGCAAACATACTAGTACGTACGTACACATATGTGTACATGCATTAGTGCATACATACGTGCATGCATACGCACATGGATGCATATATGCACACACATACACACACACACACACACACACACACACACACACACACACACACACACACACACACACACACACACACGTATATATATATATATATATATATATAAATATATATATATGTGTATATATATGTATATATATATATGTATATATATATATATATAAGTAGGTTGATAGGTATATATATATTGTGCTCTACATACTCATGTGCAGACATACGAAAATACACACTGTAAATGCACATATATGCATTATACATATGTACATATACGCATATATACATTCACAAGTGTGTACATACGTACAAGCACACATACATGCATGTACTCATCACATGTACATACATGTATCCATGCATGCATGTATGTGCATGTATGCATTCATGCATACGTATAATATATATGTATAAATATACACATGCATACATATACACATGCACACATACTAGGACATACGTACATTAATGCATACATGCGTGCAATAATGCATACACACAGCATACACATATGCATACATGCATACACAAATGCATGCATACATGCATACACAAACGCATGCATACATGCATACACAAATGCATACATACATACACAAATGCATACATGCATACACAAATGCATACATGCATACACAAATGCATACATGCATACACAAATGCATACATGCATACACAAATGCATACATACATGCATACACAAATGCATACATACATGCATACACAAATGCATACATACATGCATACACAAATGCATACATACATGCATACACAAATGCATACATACATGCATACACAAATGCATACATACATGCATACACAAATGCATACATGTTTGCATAAACATGCATTACACACATGTAGACATGTATACACGCATACTACATACATACATGCAAGCATACATGCATGCATGAATGCATACATACATGCTTGTACATGCATACATACATGCTCGTACATGCATACATACATGTAATGATCATGACATGAGTTAGTGGACCATATCTTACTGATGACTAATACTTTCTGGACGGGTTCAAGATAATCAGTGAAGTCACAAAAGCAAGTAAATCAACAGATAGATAAATAGGTGATTGTGTTAAGAAAATAAGTAATCAAATCTATGAATGATTGAAGAGGAAATCTACTCTTTCGATTGTTGAAAACACAATTAACGAGGTTGTTTCTATATGTTCTTGAAACGAATTTACACTGATAATTTAGATCATTTGGTACTCGTTTTGATTCGCGTTCAGTGTGAAATTATTCTCCATTCTGTTGTCACTAATTCTCTTTAAAGTCTTGAAGAACTTCATCAGTTTCAGCAAGTCTCCATTTTGTTCGGTTTGGTTTAGATAATAAAAGAGAGGAACCCATACAGGTTTTTTTTTTATTCAGTACCGGTAATAACAACATCTTTGGACGCTTTAGGTCGTTTACGTGGTGGAGTCCTAACTTCGTCTTCCGAATCATCATTGTCGTCATCGTCACTCCATCTCTTTACCGCCTTCACAATGAAGTCCTTCATTTCTTCTTGCCCCTTCTTAATTTCTTCTTGCCCCTTCTTCATTACTTCTTTCATTTTTTCTAATAATTCCTCTAAATCCTAATATTCAATTTTATGGTATTCGCCAATAGACTCACACATACACACACACACACACACACACACACACACACACACACACACACACACACACACACACACACACACACACACACACACACACACACACACACACACACACACACACACACACACACACACACGAACGCACACACGCACGCACACACATACGCACGCACGAACACGCACGCAAGCACACACGCACGCAAACACACACGCACGCACACACACACACACATATATATATATGTATATATATATAAACATACACGCACATAAACACTATGTATATATATATATATATATATATATCTATATATATATATATATATATATATATATATATATATATATGTCATGACACCCAATATTGAACATATCTGGGTTGCGTATACAGATGGAAATGGATATACGTTGTTAGTTTCTTCAATCACTACTTTTGGGGCCAGAAGAATTTCCCTCACTTGAGGGTCCGTTGTTAGCTGGCGGGTTTCTCGCCTGAGCCAATATCAATGGCCGATGCAACAACGTGAGGAGCCTTGGAGAACTTATTACCTTGGAGGACTTGTTACCTTGGAGGACTTATTACCTTGGAGGACTTGTTACCTTGGAGGACTTGTTACCTTGGAGGACTTATTACCTTGGAGGACTTATTACCTTGGAGGACTTGTTACCTTGGAGGACTTGTTACCTTGGAGGACTTGCTACCTTGGAGGACTTATTACCTTGGAGGACTTATTACCTTGGAGGACTTATTACCTTGGAGGACTTATTACCTTCGAGGATTTTTTACCCTGGAGGATTTACAACCTCGTAGGACTTGCAACTTCATAGGATTTGCACCCTCGTAGGACTTGCAACTTCAGAGGATTTGCACCCTCGTAGGACTTTCGACCTCGGAGGACTTGCAGCCTCGAACGGCTTAGAACTTCTGAGGACTTGCACCCTTGGAGGACTTGCACCCTCGGAGGACTGGCACCCTCGGAGGACTGGCACCCTCGGAGGACTGGCACCCTCGGAGGACTTGCACCCTCGGAGGACTTGCACCCTCGGAGGACTTGCACCCTGGGAGGACTTGCACCCTCGGAGGATTTGCACCCTGGGAGGACTTGCACCCTCGGAGGATTTGCACCCTGGGAGGACTTGCACCCTCGGAGGACTTGCACCCTCGGAGAACTTGCACCCTCGGAGAATTCATAGCCTCGAAAGGCTTACTGCCTCGGAGAACTTACGACCTCGGAGGACTTACAGACCTTCCTCTCCAAGACCTGTAACATTTTTAAAATGTCACCTTTGAAATAGTTTAATCTAATTTATTATTAATAACGATGATCATCCATGGCTCAACGATGATCGTTCACGGCTCAACGATCATCATCCACGGCTCAACGATGATCGTCCACGGCCCAACGATGATCGTCCATGGCTCAACGATGATCGTCCACGGCTCAACGATGATCGTCCACGGCTCAACGATGATCGTTCTTGACTCAACGATGATCGTCCACGGCTTAACGATGATCGTCCACGGCTCAACGATGATCGTCCACGGCTCAACGATGATCGTCCATGGCCTAACGATGATCGTCCACGGCTCAACGATGATCGTCCACGGCTCAACTATGATCGTCCACGGCTCAACGATGATGATTCTTGACTCAACAACGTCCATAGCTCAACGATGATCGTTCTTGACTCAAAGATGATCGTCCACGGCTCAACGATGATCGTCCATTGCTCATCGATGATCGTTCACGGTTCAACGATCATCCACGGCTCAACGGTGGTCGTCCACGGCTCACCGATGATCGTCCACGGCTCAACGATGATCGTCCATTGCTCAACAATGATCGTTCTTGATCCAACGATGATAGTCCATAGCTCAACGATGATCGTCCATTGCTCAACGATGATCGTTCACGGCTCAACGATCATCATCTACGGCTCCACGATGATCGTCCACGGCTCAACGATGATCGTCCATGGTTCAACGATGATCGTCCATGGGTCAACGATGATCGTCCATGGCTCAACGATGATCGTCCATGGCTCAACGATGATCGTCCATGGCTCAACGATGATCGTCCATTGCTCAACGATGATCGTCCATGGCTCAACGATGATCGTCCATGGCTCAACGATGATCGTCCATGGCTCAACGATGATCGTTTATTCAACGATGATCGTCCACGGCTCACCGATGATCGTCCATGGCTCAAGAATGATCGTACACGGCTCAACGATGATCGTCCATGGCTCAACGATGATCGTTCTTGAACCAACGATGATAGTTCATAGCTCAACGATGATCGTCCATTGCTCAACGATGATCGTTCACGGCTCAACGATCATCATTCACGGCTCAACGATGATCGTCCATGGTTCAACGATGATCGTCCATGGTTCAACGATGATCGTCCATGGTTCAACGATGATCGTCCATGGGTCAACGATGATCGTCCATGGCTCAACGATGATCGTCCACGGCTCAACGATGATCGTCCATGGCTCAACGATGATCGTCCATTGCTCAACGATCATCATCCACGGGTGTCCGCTATTTACCATATAAGTGCTAGGCACTGGGCGAGCACCTCGTCGTATAATCGTCAAAATCGTCAAAACCGTCACAGTTTATTTTTTAAAGTACATAGATATTAGTTGGGGTGTAGAGTGTATTTGTCCATATTTGGTCGGACAAATGGTCTTTGCTGTTGATTAATGGTATTTACTTTTGTAGTTAAAAATAAAAAAAAAAACAAAAAAAAAAAAAAAAAAAAACACGCAGATCAGACCAAGAATTTTGTTTTGTTTCCCTGAGTCAGAAATAATGCTTAGATGATCGCTTTTGATACTGATTAGAAAACCCCTTTGGTATTTCTTGTTTACTTGCATAACCTTTCAATTACTTGGTTTAATTGTATTATACGCTTTTCAGTCTAGCTAGCTTGTTTGAACCTTCTTGAATACTAACATAGATTGAGCATTCAGTTGTTAGTCTAAACAACTTTTGTATCTTTAGAAAAAATGAGTGCAACTGCTTTCTGTCCATGAACTTTAGCGTTTATGAATAGCATGCATGAAATATAACCAAAAATGAAATATTGAGGAACTCCACTTGCATGCATACAGACATTCATACTTGCATGCATACATACTTGCATACACACATACTTGCATGCCAACATACATACTTGGATACACACATACATACTTGCATACACACATACATACACACATACATACTTGCATACACATATATTTGCATACACACATACTTGCATACATACATACTTGCATACATACATGCATACATACATACTTGCATACATACATACTTGCATACATACATACTTGCATACATACGTACTGGCATACATACATGCATACATACGTACTGGCATACATACATGCATACATATATACATGCATACATATATACATGCATACATGCGTGCATACATGTATACTTGCATACATGTATACTGGTATGTATACATGAATGCATACATACTTGAATGCATACATACTTGAATGTATGCACACATGCTTGCATACGTACATGCTTGCATACGTACATGCTTGCATACGTACATGCTTGCATACGTACATGCTTGCATACGTACATGCTTGCATACGTACATGCTTGCATACGTACATGCTTGCATACGTACATGCTTGCATACGTACATGCTTGCATACGTACATGCTTGCATACGTACATGCTTGCATACGTACATGCTTGCATACGTACATGCTTGCATACGTACATGCTTGCATACGTACATGCTTGCATACGTACATGCGCGCATACGTACATGCTTGCATACGTACATGCGCGCATACGTACATGCGCGCATACGTACATGCGCGCATACGTACATGCTTGCATACGTACATGCTTGCATACGTACATGCTTGCATACGTACATGCTTGCATACGTACATGCTTGCATACGTACATGCTTGCATACGTACATGCTTGCATACGTACATGCTTGCATACGTACATGCTTGCATACGTACATGCTTGCATACGTACATGCTTGCATACGTACATGCTTGCATACGTACATGCTTGCATACGTACATGCTTGCATACGTACATGCTTGCATACGTACATGCGCGCATACGTACATGCGCGCATACGTACATGCTTGCATACGTACA
>NC_134777.1:91280827-91295827 GCF_046742065.1 Oratosquilla oratoria
GGTCCTTGCACTAGAAGGATCACTAGATTCATTTGATCCTTCTGTTTCAATGACCAGAATGAAATCGACAGGAGCCTCCTCACTATACACTTGTACCACAGAGTTGCCCTCCTATGTGTGTATGTGCGTATGTATACATGTATGTGTATTTACGAGTGTGTGTATGTGTGTTTATACATGTATGTATGTATGTATGTATTGTGTGTGTGTATGTATTGTATGTATATGTGTATGTATGTGTATACATGCACATTTGTATCTATGTATTTACCTAGTTGTATTATACGGGAAGGGAGCTATGCTCGTGGTGGTGACCCGTCTTTGTATCTTTCAGCATCAAGTTTATTCTTAAAATCATGTATTCATACATGTGTGTCCATCTCTGGGTATGCATTTGTAAATGTGTGTGTGTGTGTGTGTTTGTGATTCACCATGGTCTTGGATCACGTGTTGGACTCATGATCAACAGCTATCCCCCCCCCCCCCCAGAAAGAGAGCTCTGAGCTCATATACAGTATGACCGATCTATGGGTAATGCTGTGACCTCACATGCACACACCCAACTCCCCGCCCACAAGAGTTGGAGTAACGATTCGCAGCGAAGCGATACTGAAATTATTTCGGTCCTGGGAGGGATTCGAACCCGGACCGAAGTAGCGGCGGCCGCAATCGCTACAACTGCGCCATCGAATTGTGTGTGCGTGTGTGCGCGCGCGCGCGCGCCCGCGTGTTTACATGTATACAAGCTTGGATTTATAATCTTAGTGTCCCGTTTCTGTCTTCCCCATTGTCAATTCTAACCCTAAATTGTTCCATATTGTTTGACTTTACTATTTCTTCATCCAAAATATTCCTTGATTTAATGTCCTTGTAACACTTAGTCTTATCTAATTTCATCTCATAGCCTCTGGATTTCCTTTGTCTCTTGTAGGTCTGCATTATCTAATATGTAAATGACTTTCACTACTTGAAACACTTATTACAGCTCTTTCTTCTCTCCTCTGTTGTTGGCAGTCACATATTGCCCAGTCTCTCTTTGTGCGATTTTTCAGCAAGATCTAATAAGGTCGTTTTAGTTGCTGCTCTCACTTTTACTTCTCTTATATATTTTTTTTTCTGTCGGTGTCATGACCACACCGCTGAAGCATATTCTTGTCGAGAGGGAATCGAACTTTCGATAATCATCATGCATGCGATGGTATACTAGTCTTATGGCAATCCTTTGAATGTACATTTCTGTTTTTATAACCATCACTCCCAAGGCTCGCTCTTTCTTGGTTTTAGTAATTAAATAATTACCTATTCTACAGAGAAGTAATGGCCTATTCTTACCTATACACTTTTCAAATACGTTGCATTTTTTCACACTGAAATTTATTTCCCAGTCCTGGCTTTACTCGCATGGTCTGTCCAGATCTTCTTGTAGCAACTTGAAATCATCTATATACTCAGTCTCTTCATGATCTTTGCATCATAAGCACATGGATTAGCAAAACTTATTAAATTATCCATCATGTCATAAGCATATACATAAAACATAACTGGTGCTAACACTGTCCTTGTGGGACTTCGCTCGTAACTTCTCCCCATAAAGACACCCTGCCCTTCACTATTACCCTTGTTAACCCATTAAACTCCGATGACAAGATGTCTTGTCATTTGGTCAAATAAAACAAAAAATTATAAAACACCAAAATGTTTGATCCAACACCAGAAAAATATGACGTCAGTCCTCGCTTCGCTCGCAGCGAGGACTGACGTCATATTTTTCTGGTTTTGGATCAAACATTTTGGTGTTTTATAATTTTTTGTTTTATTTGACCAAATGACAAGACATCTTGTCATCGGAGTTTAATGGGTTCTGTTCTTCAAAGAGTTTCTCGCCCATTCCAACAAATTTAATTACGCGCGCTTACGTGTGTGGGTGTGCAATCTGTTTTTTTTCATATTCATTTATACATACAATATTCTTGCTTATGAACTTAACTATTTAAGTAGATCCTTCAGGTCCTGTTGTATCTACAGTGCTCGACAAGGATGTACGAACGGTTAGCGAGAATGAGTGATGAGGAGTGTTGAGGACTGTTTTTGCTGAAATGCACAATTTTATATAAAAAGTAGCATATGGTTGCATTATCTGACCTATTTTCTTTAAAATGTGTGATTTCCATGTAATTTGATCAAAGAGAAGTTACGTTTTTATCCTCTATAAATTACCAACCTCATACCGTCCGACTCGCTAATTGCCGACCTCAACCAAACAATGACGGTTTTTGCTCAAATGCACAGCTTTATATTAAACATTGTCTTATGGTTGCATTATTTGGCCTATTTTCTTTAAAAGGTGTGATTTACATGTAATTTGATAAAAAAAAAATTAGTTTTTATCCTCTGCAAAATTACCGACAACAGCTATGAATAACGTCCAGTTTTTGCTAAAATGCACAATTTTATATAAAAAAAATAGCATATGGTTGCATTATCTGACCTATTTTCTTTAAAATATGTGATTTTCATGCAATTTGATCAAAGAGAAGTTACGTTTTTATCCTCTGCAAAATTGCCGACCGACTCGCTCATAGTCGACCAAACTTGAACAAGAACGGTTTTTGCTGAAATGCACAATTTTATATAAAAATTAACATATGGTTGCATTATTTGACCTATTTACTTTAAAATGTGTAATTTCCATGAAAATTGATAAAAGAAAAGTTACGTTTTTATCCTCTGCAAAATTACCGACAACAGCTATGAATAACGTCCGACTCACTCACAGCCGACCAAACTCAAACTCGAACAAGGACGATTTTTGCTAAAATACACAAATTTATATAAAAAGTAGCATACGATTGCATTATTTGACCTATTTTCTTTAAAATGTGTGATCTTCATGTAATTTGATAAAAAAGAAGTTACGTTCTTATCCTCTGCAAACTTACCGACCACAGCTACGAATATTGTCCGACTCATTAATAGCCGACCAAACTCGAACAAGAACGGTTTTTGCTGAAATGTACGATTGTGTATAAAAGATTAGCATATGGTTGCATTAGTTGACCTATTTTTGTAATATGTGTGATTTCCATGTAATTTGATCAAAGAAAAGTTACGTTTTTATTCTCTGCAAAATTGCCGACCACAGCTATGAATACCGTCCGACGGTTTTTGCTGAAATGCACGATTGGTCAAATAACATGAAAATCACACATTTTAAAGAAAATAGTCGAAATAATTTAACTATATGCAATCTGTTACACTAATAACATAATAGTAAGAAACTTAATAGAATGTAGTTTGATCAATACCACCAGTGAACATAGATGGCGGGCTGGACGAATCATAGCTGTGATCGGTAATTTTGCAGAGGATAAAAGCGTAATTTTTCTTTGATCAAATTACATGGAAATCACACATTTTAAAGAAAATAGGTCAAATAATGCAACCATATGCTAATTTTTATATAAAATTGTGCATTTGAGAAAAAACCGTCATTGTTTGGTTGTGGTCGGCAATCAGTGTGTCAGGCGGTATGTGGTTGATAATTTTGTAGAGGATAAAAACGTAACTTCTCTTTGATTAAATTACATGAAAATCACACATTTTAAACAAAATGGGTCAAATAATGCAATCATATGCTAATTTTTATATAAAACTGTGCATTTGAGGGAAAACCGTCCTTGTTTGAATGTGGTCGGCAATCAGTGTGTCAGACGGTATGTGGTTGATAATTTTGTAGAGGATAAAAACGTAACTTCTCTTTGATTAAATTACATGGAAATCACACATTTTAAAGAAAATAGGTCAAATAATGCAACTATATGCTACTTTTTATATAAAATTGTGCATTTCAGTAAAAACAGTCCTCAACACTTCTCATCACTCATTCTCGCTAACCGTTCGTACATCCTTGTCGAGCACTGTATGGAAATTAAGTTATAAAAATAATTTTAATTCTATGACGACAAGACATCGAATGCTATTCAAAACATTACTCAGGGAAACTTTACATAAACTTTGTTCACTTCAAGAGAAGCGACATGACTTTTGATGGGGGTTGTACAACCAGATTCCAAAGTTCGATGACCATATAGGTAATCGCTTGATAGATTTTCTCGACAACAATGACTTATGAAAATCCATGTGAACAAGTTGTATAGACACGGTAAAGGAAACATGGACTGGAGGTGAAGGTATGGATAAGAAGACCAGAAAATCTATAGAAGCTGCGTACTTCACCACTCGTCCGAATATCAACAATAAGGCTGGGAGCTTCACCTGGGCCAAATCTTCAGCGAATATAGCGCTTTGTGATTGGCTGTCTCATCGGGCCAATCAGAACACAGCGCTATACGCTCGCACACCACCTTGAGCCGTAAGGCGTGTTTATAAACTCTGTATGTATCTAGTATGCTCATTCCTTTGAGAAAGTCGTTATACGAAACGTCAGGAATAAAAGCTTCACCTCCAGTCCATGTTTCCTTTACCGTGTCTATACAACAATGACTTAGTTCAGCATGTAAACGATCCCACAAGACATGGGAATTTACTCGATCTATTGATCACTAGCCGCGAAAGCATGATAACCGATGTAAAAGCTGGTGAAACCATTGCAAGTAGTAATCAAAACTTAAATTCAAACTGCTAGAATTTTTTAGAATAGATACTTGTGTTTCTAAAATACTCGACTTCAGTAAAGCTCAGTTCATAGGACTACGTCAGGGGCTTCAGCTTACAGATTGGGAGGCAAAATTAAGCGAAAGACCAGTAGATCAGATGTGGGAAATATTTCAAAATACGCTTACTAAAATCAATCATACTTGCATCCAGTTTAAGGGCAGACGCCCACCATATCAGACTCTCCCACAATGGCTTGACAAAGAAATTGGAAAAAGTATTATCAAAAAGAGACAGGCTTATAAGAAATAGAAGTGTTCGGGTGTACATTATGACTATCAAAGTTAGGTAATAATACAGAGATTTAAAAAAGAATAAAAAGCGAAAACGACAATACGAAAAATGAATATTGCTGATAAACCCAAAGAGAATCCCAAAGATATCTATAGTTACATTAGAGATAAAAAGGTTATTAGGAATCACATTGGCCCACTATTATCTGCTGACGGTCAACTTGAATATTCAAATGAAGGAATGTATATCTTAAACAACTATTTTAGCTCAATATTCGTAAACAAAAGACCTCACAGTGAACTCCAAACTAAAACCTGTGAAAATTCTAGAGTGAACACCAAGGCCTGATGGTTGGCATCCAAGAATTTTAAAGGAATCGAAAAATGAGATTGTTGTTCCATTAGAAATTATTTTCAAGAAATCCATCATATCCGGAGATGTCCCAAGGGAATAGAAGCTAGCTAAAGTTCCTCCCATATTCAAAAAAAGGTGACAAAAAGAAATAACTACAGGCCTATAAGCTTGACTTCTATCGTCGGAAAAATGATGGAAACTATCGAACACCATTTAAAAAGTAACTGATGATAGCCAGCACGGATTCAGACGGAAACGTCCTTGCGTGACTTACCCGAATTGTACAACACAGAAATTTCGAATTATGGGAATATATATATATATATATATATATATATATAAATATATATATATATATATATATATATATATATATATATATATATATATATATATACATATATTGCAAAAGCTTTTAATACTGTCCCACACGAATGACTTACTAAATTAGCTTTAAATGGAATAAGTGGTAGCCTATTAAGTTGGACCAGTAAATGGTTAAACGATCAAAAACAGTTGTTCTAAATGGCAAAACTTGTAGCTGTAAAAATGTTACAAGTGTAGTTTCTCATTTCTCAAGGTTCCGTCCTTGGGCCACTTCTATTCATAGTATATATATAAATGATATAGACCACGGACCGGAATCTATTGTCTCCAAATTTGCCGATGATACAAAACTGTGCGGAATGGAAAATCTCTTAAACCAATCACATATTCAAGAAGATTTAAATAAACTACATCAATGGTCTGAAAAGGCCTCGTGAAATTTAACAAGTAAATGCAAGGTTATGCACATAGGTAAAAATAACTAAGTTCGATTACAAGTTATTTGGAAAATCGTTAACAAAAGTAAAAAAAATATATATATATATCTCGGCATAATTATCAGTAACGATCTCAAATCACCTAAGCAGTGTATTTCAGGCTTTGAGAAAGCAAATAAGATTCTAGGACTGATTGCGCGATTTTATTTATTATTTTTTTTTTTTACTTCAAAGGTCCATCAAAGGATTACAAAGGATTACAAAGGCAGAGCATGCCGACAGGAGACCTTTTGGTCCACATCTAGGTCGGATGCGAAAAATAAAAATCATAATAAATGAATAAAAGCTAATCATGTAAACAACAAATAAAATACATAAATAAATGCATAGGTATAGTTGAAAAATAAACAAACAGGTCAACAGAAAATAATAATAGATTGACATATAACTAATAATAAATGAGAATCAAACAGACAAATGATAAAACAAAAACAAATAATATATAATAAGTGGTAGTCATTACAGCATCTTGCTTATGTGTTCATCGAAATCAGGGGTTCCCAAACTTTTCAGCTCGTCGATCCCCTAGTAAAGTTTAAGATTTTCTATAGACCCCCAAACTATTAATTCACGAATCATGTCAGTTTATTATCATTATTGGTGTTATTGTTATTAATGCTAATGATATTATAGTTGTTATCATCCTTATTATTATTGTTATTATTACTATTATTATTGTTATTATCATAGTTCTAGTTATCAATAGTGTTATCATTTTGATCCGTTATAAAAGGTCTAAATGACAATATTCATCAATGCGACGGCGTTCTAATAATGATACAGATACTTTCACATATACATAAACATAAGTGTTTTAGAATTAATATTTGTTATATATTCTTTATTATATTACTATAATATTCAAGCCATTGATATTACACAAGCTACCACTTATTCCGTGTGAAGCTAATTTAGTAAGTAGTCTTTCGTGGGGGACGGTATCAAAAGCTTTTGCAAAGTCTAGATATATCAAATCTATATTGTTTCTTTTGTCATAATTCGAGATAACTGTGCTGTAGAATTCGAGTTAGTCACGCAAGAACGTTTCCGTCTGAAACCATGCTGGCTATCATTTATCAAACGGTTACTTTCTAAATGATATTCGATAGCATCTCTGATAGTTTCAATCATTTTTCCTACGATTGAAGTCAAACTTATAGGCCTATAGTTATTTGGTTTCTTTTTGTCACCTTTTTTGAATATGGGAGTAACGTTAGCTAGCTTCCATTCTCTTGGGACATCTCCGGATATGATGGATTTCTTGAAAATAGTTTCTAATGGGACAACAATCTCATTTTTAATTTCCTTTAAGATTCTTAGATGCCAACCGTCAGGCCCTGGTGTTTTATTAACTTTGAGTTTCTCTATACATCTTTTAGTTTTTTCTTTTATGTTTACCGTAATAAGTTTACCCTAGACTTTTCACAGGTTTCAGTTTGGAGTTCACTTTGAGGTGTTTCGTTTACGAATACCGAGCTAAAGTAATTGTTTAAAATATTACACATTCCTTCATTTAAATATTCAAATTGATCGTCAGCAGATAATAGTGGACCAATGTGATTCCTAAGAATTTTTTTTTATCTCTAATGTAGCTATAGAATTCTTTGGGATTCTCTTTGGATTTATCAGCGATATTCGTTTCGTATTGTGGTTTTGGTTTTACTATTGTCTTTTTTAAATCTCTCTGTATTGATAGATAACTTTGATAGTCATTAGATGCACCCGAGCACTTATATTTCTTATAAGCCTGTCTCTTTTTAGCAATACTTTTTTCAGTTTCTTTGTCGAGCCGCTTTGGGCAAACCTGATTTGGGGGACGTCTGTCCTTAAAAGGAATGTAAGTATGAATCATCTTAGTGAGCGTATTTTGAAATATTTCCCACATCTGATCTACAGGTCTTTCATTTAATTTTGCCTCCCAATCTGTAAGCTGAAGCTCCTGACGTAGTCCTATGAACTGAGCTTTACTGAAACCGGGTATTTTAGAAACACAAGTATCTATTCTAAGTTGTGATTGCTATTTGCAACAGTTTCACCGACTTCTACATCAGTTACCATGCTTTCGCGGCTAGTGATCAATAGATCGAGTAAGTTTCCATATCTTGTGGGCTCTTTTATATGCTGAACTAAGTAATTGTCACCAAGAAAATAAATCAAACGACTACCTATATGGCCATGTTCAAGGGTCATCCAATCAATATCAGTAAAATTGAAATCGCCCATTATCAATAAATCCCGGTTGTAGAAACTAGACAGTTCTTGAAATAACAGTTTGTCGTCTGTTAATGATAATGTCTTTGGCCTATGTATCACACCTAAATTCATTTTTTTGTCCATTTGTTTGGGTTAACTCAACCCACAAACTATCATATGCATCCTGTTTCACTTTTTTTAAAACACAAGCATGGATATTGTTTTTAACGTACAACAGAACACCCCCATCTTTCTTGCGGTTTCTATCCTGATGAAAGCGTTTAAATCCCGCAATATTAAATTCAGCTTCTAACTCTTTACCATTTAACCGTGTCTCAGTTATTCATATCATATCGAGATTTTCGCTTTTGATATACGCCTGTATTTCTTGAAATTTGTTCCTAATTCTACGAGCATTAAAGTTTATGGTTTTAAGAAACTCGTGATTATTTATTTTTGACACGTTTTGAGTTTCAATATCATGACTTACATTATGATTTTGTTTTTTATTAACACCTTGCTCTATATTATTATTTGGTCCTTCATTGACATTCAGTGCCTCATTAACATTTCTCCCATCAAAATTAACATTTCCCCCATCACGGACATCTGGTCGCTCACGGTCATCCGATCTCTTTTGTACACTTTGTCCCCCTACGTCACCGCGATACACACCGGCCTCCCGTCGTTCATTAACATTCTGTCCGGCATCCCTTCCTAAAATTATATTTTGTCCTCCAGTGACATTATATCCTACCGTGATATTTTTTCCTCCACTATAATTACATCCCATCGTGATTTTTTGTCTTCCACTGTCATTACATCCCATTGTGATATTTTGGCCTTCATTGACATTCTGTCCAGCATCCCTTCCTAAAATCATATTTTGTCCTCCACTGACATTATATCCTACCGTGATATTTTCTCCAGTCTCATTATATCCCATCGTGATATTTTGTCCTCCATTGTCATTACATCCCATCGTGACATTTTGTCCTTTGACATTACATCCTAATGTAACATTTCGTCCTCTACCGACATTATATCCTAAAATTATATTTTGTCCTATACTGGCATATTGTTCTACATTAATGCTATACTCTACTCTGTTTTTCCAAGTACACTATTTCCCCTTCCCTTTGGGCTTCTACCCCAAAAAAGGAACTAGTTCATTACAAACTCCCACAATGAGGTTTGTAAGAACATCTTTGCCTCTGCGGGTAAGGTGGATCCCATCAGAAGCGTAAAGGTCATGACGCCTGGAAAAGAGATACCAAGGATCAAGAAAGTGGTATCCCAATTGTGTGCACAATTGCGATATCCTAACATTGGCTCTACTGTTCCAACACGAGCCTGCATAGATCATCGGAAGGATCCCACAGACTACGTGACGGCTCCCACGCTCCTTCATCTCCTGAAGGAGGACCCTGTAATTCCGAATAAGTTCCTCTGATCTCACCCTACCTACATCGTTACTTCCCGTATGAACAATCGTAACCGTGTTCGTCCGTCCTTGCTCCCTGATGGACTGGGTACAATCGGCGATCCCACGCTCCGGTTGACATACAAGCTTGCAACGTCGTTTAGTCTTCCGCTGCAGGATGACGTCATAGCCTTGCACCATGGAGTCCCCTACCACCAAGAACTCCTGATTTTCAGCCACTTCATCCTCCAGCAGAGCAAAACGATTGGCTAGAGCCAGCGGTTGCTCCACAGGGCACACGCTTACCGAACGCGGGCTCGACAAACGGGACCCCGCGGAGCGCCACTCGCTCACGGCAGTGACAGAAGGGGAAGAAGTGGAACGCTCTTTGGGTTGTGGAGAGGGTTCACTCTTCTCACGGAGCGCACTCCTGAGAAGACGAATTTCCTCCTTACACATCCTGAGACGGTCCTTCAGGTTCACACAACCTTCACAAGTCATTTCGCTCCTCCTTTGGCAATACAAACGGCAAAGAGGAAATACAGATCAATGAAATAAACCAAAGCGGTTTCTAATAGACTAAATACACGAAGCTTACTCTGTTTACCTTATACTATTTCTCCTACCTTTGGAGTACAGTAACAGAATACTGTTTTGAATCTAAATAGAACACTACACTTTATCTTATATTTGTAACTGTATAGCGCTATACGTATACAATTATAAAAACACAACACAATCATTTAACACTATTTTCCCTAAAAAAGTGTAGACTCAGAGGTGATTTAATACAAGTCTTTAAGATTTTAAAGGGAGTTGACATCAAAAGTGACAAAATTTCACACTGAATGAGAATCAGACAAGAAATAATGGTCTCAAATTGTCAGGCAATGGATTTGATTTGGAAGTGGGTAGAAACAACTTCGCCAACCGTGTATCTAATGAATGGAATAAACTTCCTGCAGAGGCAGTGGAATGTAGTTCAGTTCGAACCTTTAAGATTCGTTGAGATAAACACCTAAGCAAGATGCTGTAGTGCCTGCCATTTGTTTTATACTATTTGTTTTCTATTATTTGCCTGTTTATTATTATTCATTTTATTCATTATTTTTGTCAATTTATTGTTTACCATTTACCTGTCTGTTTATCATTTAACTTTACATATTTATTTTATCATTATTATAATTTTTTCGCATCCAACCTAGTTATGGACCAAAAGGTCTCCCGTTGGCATGCTTCTCCTTTGTAATCCTTTACCCCAAGATGATAACAAATGGGACCTGGGTTGCTGCATGGTCACTAAGTTTCAGAAAATGTTTGATAATTAGTATGAAGTTCAAAGCAATGAAACCTCTTGCACTGACATCCATTACCTTATAAGGCTGTGCGTGTTAGCGTATTCTGATATGTATATCTTTATGCACCTTTTGTGTGAATGGAAAGTCTTGCACGAATAGAATTCTTTCTCAGTGGGTCCTGATTTCGGATCTTTTACTAAACTTAGGAAGCACTGTACTAATTCAGCCTTACCAAACCTAACTAGCTTAGGGTAGCCTAGCCCAAGACAGACCACCCTGTGTCTCGATCTTGGCCCAACCCAGCCTCGTATAACCTAACCTAATCCGACCTGATCTGACCAGACATAACCTGATTTTACCTGACCTGAATTAACCCAGCTTGACCTAAATTTGGTTAATCCATTCTATCAAAAATCATCATAACGCGTGGGGTGAATGGACAGCTACATCACCCAAGTATCACGGATGGAAAGCGTGACGTCACTCAAAGGGACCCAGAATTGAGGAAGGGACTTTTATTTTTTTAGTTCGATTCCTCGTCAACTCGTCATTCATCACACTAAGAGGAGACCAAGCGTGGCGTAGAAACTCTCCCTCATTACCTCCAAGCCTCCACCACCTGCAGCGATCTCATCTCTTTCTAAGAAGAGTATCGTCATTCCCAGTAGTTTCTCCAATACCGCGGTTTTGCTTGATGTCCGGCTGGCGCCAGGAGAGAGAGAGAGAGAGAGAGAGAGAGAGAGAGAGAGAGAGAGAGAGAGAGAGAGAGAGAGAGAGAGAGAGAGAGAGAGGGGGGGGGGAGGTAAAGAAATGGGGATAGAAAGAGATGGGGATAGAGAGAGATTGGGGTAGAGAGAGATGGGGTAGAGAGAGATGGGGATAGAGAGAGATGGGGATAGAGAGAGATGGGGATAGAGAGAGATGGGGGCAGAGAGAGATGGGGGCAGAGAGAGATGGGGATAGAGAGAGATGGGGATAGAGAGAGATGGGGGAGAGATGGGGGGGAGATGGGGGGGAGAGATGGGAGAGATGAAGTTTCCGTGTTAATTATGGCTTGAGCCATACAATTCTGTTGGACTGGGTGGTAGCTCTCCTATCCTTTCTTCTATTCTGTTTGACAGCAGGCAACTTTATTCAGCAGCGCGATGACTCACCTTTGTCCTCTGGTCCGCCCCATCCCTAGAACCACTGGTCCCCTGTGGCCCAGGGTCCCCAGAGGGAGGCCACAGGGTGGCCACAGGGTTTTACGAGTCACGGATACGTGACAAAAGTCAGGTTGAAATCCTTTACCGAAGATCAATGGAATGGACAGGAGAAAGCTCCTGGGTGTCCGTCAGTTATTTTCATAGATACAATTTTTCTTTAGATTTATTATTTCATTAAGTTGTTTATTTATTCATTTATTCTGATTTATCTCCCGAGAAAATATTTTATTCATCCATTCTGATTTATTGGCCTAACACCATCACTCGGCTGATCTAATACTGGGATTTGTTTCTGGCTAGTTTTAGGCGATTTCTATTTCTAGATAGACTCTTCTAGTAAAGGAAATGTATATAAGAAAAAAAAGAAGAAATAAAAGTGAAAGTGAAAATGAAAAGTTCATGATTACTTTTTGTGTGAACTCTTTTTTCCATGCTAATTCCGTGGTGTTCATTGATATTCGTTTGACAAGACTTGTAGCGTCGTCCAATTTACAAATGGGCATGTTCTCGCTGCATATAACATTATCGTTGTTAAAAAAAACATAGTCTCGACCGCATGCAATATTGCAAATTGCTGTGCCACAGCGCGCCATTTCCTGCTTAAGCAACGGCTGCTAACATTCCCACCCCTCCCCCTTTCTCCCCCTCCCCCCTCCCCCCTTTGTCGGTTCATTGATCACCAATACATCATCATCTTTTGCAAGTCATCGTTGCAAGTGGGGCGAAGCGGAGTCTGCAAACACGCAAATCTTCCTTTCGCGATGGTGACGACAACTCCCCCTCCCCCCCTCCTACACCTGTCCTCATCAGATGGATAAAATCGTCAGGCACCATACATGAAAGAATAGGCAAAATGCTTAACCATGTTCGTGGGGGTTAATAGTCTTTAGAGTACTTGCGTTAGCTAACGCTACTCGGTGCACCTGGGTATCATCTACGTGTACTTCGACAACGCCCTTGCACCTCAATGATGACCGTTCATGGCTCAATGATGATCGTTAATCCATTGTCTAGAGCGCCAAGTCTTTGTTTTTGTGAAGGGCTGTTTTGCTTCGAGCTGCAAAGTACGAGGCTGATAATTCTAACCGAACCTACCACCGCATTTACCCATATATGATGATGTCAGGTATGATGCACGTCATCCGTCATTGCCTGTGGTGGGCTAATATTTAATTAATCTCGCCGAGCAAAACTGGCTTTAACGAGGACTCTCCTCTGTCAGCAGGAAGATAATTATGACAGAGGTAAATCGTACATGGAGTGTGGTTTTATGGATATTGGCTTAATCGAGCTTGGTTAGGGAAGGTTAGGTTTTGTTAAGTTATGGTAGGGTAGGTCAAGTCAGGTCAGATTAGGTCATATCAGCTTTGCTTGGCTAAGTTAGGCCATGTTTGCTTCTGTTAGATTAGATTGGTTGGTTTGGTTAAGGTGGGTTAGGTTAGACTATATTAGGCTGAGTTAAATAAGGTTAGGTTAAGGTTATACTGGTCAGTCTTGGTTAGAAATACCGATGACATATTGAGAAACACTACTGTTTTTAACCTTTTATTTATTTCAGGGGTATTAGTTTAAAAATAAAAGCCTAAGATTCTTCTATTCATACTCGTTCTCATGCACTTGCTGGTCCATACCGTGACTCAACAATGTTGGTCATCAATGTAGACTCTGCTCCTGCGTCGCCTGTGTTACTCCTGCAGTGAAGTAAGCCGTGTCCAGCCTTATAGATGGCTAGGCGTTCCTTGTCGAAAGCGCTGTATTTCTTCTCGGCGTTGTTGAGTTTCTTTGAGAAGGCGGCGATGGGTTTCCAGGCGTCGTTGACAAAGGACTCCTAGCCATCTACAAGGCTGGACACTTGGCTTACTTCGCTGCAGAAGTAACACAGGCGACGCCGGAGCAGAGTTTACGTTGGTGACCAACATTGGTGGCTCTACACCAGTGGTTCCCAACCCCAGGGTCGCGAGGGTGTTTTTGAGGGTCGCCAGAGGGTCTTTTTTAACTTTTTTTTTTATTCAAGTTTCAAATGTATTTAAATTCATTGTGCTAGTAAATATAAACTGAACTATAAAAACGAAAATTTATAAACATTATGCAAGTACGTAGAAATATAACATGAAATGGTTGAATTTATTACAATTAGGGTCGCGACTCCAGGCTAAGAGTGGATTTAGGGTCGTAGCCAAAAAAGGTTGGGAAACACTGCTCTATACCCACTCACCCAGCCATACCCTCTCTCGTATTCTTCTGATCATGCAATCCTCTTCTTTACATTATATCGCTCAGTCGCCACAGAGATATGCTTCACTGCATTCAAAACTATTACGGAAAATCCTAAGGTGAACATGTTAACAATGACAATATAAGAAATAAAAAAAGAGTGGGTGGGTGGGAAACCTACAATATTGAAAATAATGTTTATAAAGTATTAAGTGTGAACGTATGAGATTGACGTTCATTTTGGCCAGTTTCTGATATAATTTTTTTTAGAAAAGTTGGTTTTACCTTCTGGTGAAATGTACAGATTTTTTTTATTTTTTTTGGGGGGGGATATTATTGCTGTTGAAAATATGAATTCACATGCGCTAAAAAAAACGTTCGCCACTGATTTCGATAACAAATGTAAATAAACTTTTTCGATTCTTCGTTCAAGACGAATGAGAGTAAGACAGTTATTTGTGTCTTTGTTTATATAAGATCAATAAGACACTTCAGAAAGTGAAGATGAAGTCGTTAACTTAATTATATACGGCTTAATAATTTCATGCTGTCGCTGATAAGACATCCGTCTTCTTGGGAGC
>NC_134777.1:91303327-91305827 GCF_046742065.1 Oratosquilla oratoria
ACTATGATAGTACAATTGGAAGTATACAAACGCGGGAACGTATTTGTACAACACTGAAAATGCGGTACTGCCGAGGACTCGAACTCGGCGATCACATGACAAGTGCCGTAGTAACTAACCAACTACGCTATCGAGAGAGATAAATTGAGCGCAAGTTTTCTTATATATTTGTATGCTCGAGTTACATATACATGAAATTTTGCGTTCAACCCATCTCCACTATGATAGTACAATTGGAAATATACAAACGTGGGAAAGTATTTGTAAAACACTGAATGGGTCCAAGTGATTAGAGATACATTTTAACAACCACAATGCGCTTTAATTCTAAGCCACCAACATCTGATTTCTGATTATTAAAATGTCTAGAAAAGGCAATTTGTTATCTATTTCCCATTCTACTTTAAATTTTATGTTGTTAACTAAGTTATTAAATTTTTCCATAGAATTCTTTAAAATAACCTCATTCTTTGTTCCATATCGTAAAAACATCATCAACATATCTATACCAGAACACGTCTGGTGGTTTAATATTTTACATACATATACCAAGGCTTTTTCCCCCTTCCAAGGGAGGTAGCCAAAAAGGGAAAGGCATAAAAACACTCCCACCCATTTCATCCCTAAATACACTCCACACCTCTCCCACCCTCCCTCTCATCTGAGCACCTCCTGGATGACGGGTCATCCCTGCACCCTGCCCACCGCCCTGGGTCAGAAGCAGTGTCGCAAGACAGCACATCCACAGCAAGGCCGCTTCATTTAATCGGCGACCCCCCCTCTCCGTCCCCCCTTGCATATAAGGAGAGGACGGGGAGAAATCCCTTCGGGCTGCGTCAAAATTTGCTCACACATACTACCCCACCCCCCACCCCCCCGCCCATTCCTCCTCATGCAATCACAACATCATCCATACACAACCATTCTCCACTCACCTCTGTCTTCCGTCCTCTCCCTTCCTTCCTCAACAGACATTCCCCTCTTCCCCAAAGCCCCCTTCACCCCATCCATCCATCTCATCCTAGGACGTCCCCTCATGTTCACTCCCTCCACATCTGCCTTCCATACTTCTTTTACTAGTCTTTCTTCACTCATTCTTTCCATGTGTCCAAACCATCCTAATATTCTTTCATCAACCCTATCTCCCAAATCCTTTTTCACCCCTGTTCTCCTCCTCACCTCCTCATTTCTCACTCTATCCAGCCTAGTAACCCCCACCATACTTCTCAGACACCTCATCTCAAACACATTAAAACTCCTTCTCTCTTCTTCTCTTATGTTCCACGTTTCTGCCCCATACAGTGCTGTTGGCACAATCACTCCTTCATACAGTCTCCTCTTCGCATCCATTCCCAAATGTCTATTCCTCATTATACCTCTTTAATCCACCAAGGCATTTACTCGCTTCTCTCAATCTACATTCTACCTCCACCTTCACTCCACCTTTTCCTGCTACACTTGCACCCAAGTATCTAAAACTATCCACTTCCTCCAGTCGCTCTCCCTTAATGTTCACTTCCAGTCTACTGCCACTTTCACCCCTTGTACATCTCATCACCTTACTTTTACCCACATTTATCTTTAGCTTTCTTCTATCACATACTCTCCCAAACTCTGCCACCAGCTTCCTCAATCCCTCCTCTGACCCTGCCACAAGCGCAGTGTCGTCCGCAAATAATATATCAAACCACCAGACATGTTCTGGTATAGATATGTTGATGATGTTTTTACGATATGGAACGAAGAATGGGGTTCTTTTAAAGAATTCTATGAAAAACTTAATAACTTGGCTAACAACATAAAATTTAAAGTAGAATGGGAAATAGATAACAAATTGCCTTTTCTAGACATTTTGATAATCAGAAATCAGAATTTTGTCATTCACAGTTTACAGAAAACCTACCCATACAGGGAGTTACATTTTTTAGCCACCATTCGGACAAAATAAAATATAGTGTTGCTTCGGGCTTATTTTTACGAGCACTCAGAATTTGCAGCCCATAATATTTAGATTCAGAAATAACAACAGTAAGAAAACAATTTACAAGATTAGGATACCCGGGTTGGCTCTTGCAAAAAGCCCTTAGCAAGGCTAAAATAAGTTTTCATAAATCTACTCCCCACTCTACTAACAAACACAAATGGGATAACAAATGTATTAAATTACCTTTTAATAACTCTATAAATGAAATGTCCCAATTATTACCAAAAGAAAATATCAACGTCATCTTCAATTATCCTAATACCTTGTTCAGAAAAATAGTTAATGTACACCGTAGACCATCAAGTGACATCAACCAAGGCGTTTATAAGTTGCCATGTTTAGATTGTGATAATGTTTATTGGGGACAAACTGGAAGAGACTTGGCAACCAGAATCAAAGAACATAAGAATTCTGTAAAATATGGTCACAAAAGCTCCGCGGTATTTCAGCACACTGCAAATAAAGATCATCGCATACATTGGGATGCTGCTGAAATAATTTATAAATCAAAATGTA
>NC_134777.1:91308624-91311124 GCF_046742065.1 Oratosquilla oratoria
TGGTTGGGAGTCCTTTGCGCTTTAACACAGCCTCAAGACGGACGTGGAAGTGAAGCAGCTAGGTTGTGGAGGGTTGTAGGCTCAAAATTATCCCAGATTTCCTGAATGGCTGCCTCGAGCTTGGGTTATAGAGCTGACGTCTTTGCCTTGTAACCTCTTCTATATAATGTGCCACAATTTTTCAATTGGGTTCAAATCAGAGCTATTACCTGGCCAGTCCTTTATAAAGTTCACTTCACAGTCGTTGAGCCAAGTAGTGATGGATTTAGCAGTGTGGCAGGGGGCACCGTCCTGCTGAAAAACTGTGGGCACCTGTTTTTTCAAATGATTCATGTAAATTTTCACACAGAAGCTCCAAGTACACGTTTTGGTTCACTTTTAAGTTCTTGGGTACACACTACTAATGGACCCCAAGCCCTTGCCGCTGAAACAGCCCCACACCATTAAAGTATCAGGGTATTTGACAGTACCCTTGACGTACTGAGGGTTCAAGCGGGTCACTTCCATGTCGCCGGTACACCTTTGCACCACGGTTACAGGTGACACTGAAGGTGGCCTCGTCAGACCACAAAACGTCAAGCCAGTCGTCCTCAGTCCAGTGAGAGTATTTCTAGTGGCAAATTCAATCCTTCTGGCTTTCTGCTTCTTGGTGACAAGTGGCTTAGCAACAGGCTGGTGACTCACGTACCCAAGCTCAGGCACCCTTCGTGACACTGTCCTCACAGACACCTCACCAAACACCCCAGGGTTCTGTTCCTTCACTGCCCTTGCTGTCTTACGAGGAGATGCCTCTAAGGAACAGGAACAGCTCTATACCCAAGCTCGAGGCAGCCATTCAGGAAATCTGGGATAATTTTGAGCCTACAACCCTCCACAACCTAGCTGCTTCACTTCCACGTCGTTCTTGAGGCTGTGTTTAAAGCGCAAAGGACTCCCAACCAAGTATTAGTGTGAGTAAAAATCCAATGAATATAATGATTAATTACATTTTTGTGCATTTTTGTTTAGATTCGCTGAGGCGCCGCGAACTTTTTGTCGAGCACTGTATATATATATTATTATATATATATATATATATATATATATTTATATGTATTATATATATTATATTATTATTTATATATATATGTATATATATATTATATACATTATTTATATATATATATTTATATATATATAATATATATATATATATATGTATATATATTATTATTTATATATATATATTTATATTATATATATAATATATAGTATATATATAAATATATATAGATATTATTTATATATATATATTATATATATTATATATATATATATTATTTATATATATATACTATATATATAATATATATATTATATATATTATTTTTATATATATATATATATATTATATAATATTATATATATATATATATTGACTATATATATTATATATATATATATTATATATTAATATATATATATTATTATATTATATATATTATTTATACTATATATATATCTATGATATATTATATATTATAGTATATTATATTATATATATATGTATATATATATATAATGCTATATATATAGTTTATATATATATATAATATATATATTTATATATTAATAATAATATATATATAACTATATATATTAGATTATATATATATAATATATATATAAATTCATACTATATATATCATATAGGTATATATATTATTATATTATATATATATATATATATATATTATATATAGATATTCACCTATTATATATATATATGTTATATATGTTATGCATCTATATATTATTATTATATATTATATATATATATATATTATATATTATATATATATATATTGTATATCATATTTATATATGTATATATGTATGCATATATATATTATATATATATATTATGATATACTATAATATATATATATAATATATATATATATATTAATATATGTATATATGTATGCCATATATATATTTTATATCATATATATTATATATATATATTATATATGTATATATGTATGCATATATATATTATATTTATATATATATATATATACTATATATATATAATATTATATTATATATATATATATCAACTACATATCACTTTTAATTCCACACCATCGCAAACGAGACTGAGATCGCTCGAAGGAGGCATCCGTTGGAAATTGAAACGTGGACGAGACCGAGGATTCGAACCCAGCTAACCCCGTAAACAAAGTTACATTGACGTAAACCAATACTGCTACCTCTCTTGATAGCGTATTGGTTTACGTCAAATGTAAACTTTGTTACGGGTTAGCTGGGTTCGAATCCTCGGCTCGTCCACGTTTCAATTTCCAACGGATGCCTCCTTCGAGCGATTCTCATTCTCGTTTGCAATAGTGTGGAATTAAAAGTGATATGTGATTGAAAAAGATATTAAATGATCACTGGGAACCATTCAGTGTATATGTATATATATGTATTTATATATATAAATATATATATGTAT
>NC_134777.1:91318624-91321124 GCF_046742065.1 Oratosquilla oratoria
AAGGCAGAAAGGATAAATCTGGCACAGAGAAAAAAATCTTAATTGACTTGTTTCAACCCCTGAGTGGGGCCGAAGTGTTAATGCGAGTGAGTACACGTGTTTAAGTGTCCCCAGCTCAAGAGCTTGTAATCGGCGCCGTAAATAGTGCATACACGTGAAAATTTACAACATGGCGCCAGGGATGACCGGTATGCTTTTAGCCATGCTGGGAGCGGTCTTACTGATTAACGTAGCTACAAGTGGTCATCCTTCATACGTTGCAGTGGGAATTCCTGGCTACCCTCCGCTCCTCTCTAACACTGGGGTGAGAGACAGAAGCTCTAAGATCTCTCTTAACCACCATACTCTGTGTCAGTTCCTTCCCCCGCCTACCCCAACAACAGAAGTCAGAAAATGGCGTCGGATTCGATTAGCCAAGCATAGGGGAAGTTCTCATATAACACCGAAGAGAAAAACCAACACTTTCAAGCTTCTGGTGTCCTACGCCCTCCTCCTCTGTGGAGATGTACATCCCTGTCCTGGACCAACTGCAACCAGAGTCCCACAACACCCATGTGTAAGCTGTCTAAAAGGAGTCCGTCGCAATAGCAGAGCCATCAGCTGAAAATCATGTGGGAAATGGACTCACATCAAGTGCTGTGGAATTTCTCTCGAGACCTACAATGCTGCCTTGGTGAATGAGGACATTCTCCGCTTCACTTGCATTGGGTGTACACTCAATGAACTACCAGGAGCCCCCTTGTCCCACGGTGAGGTTGACCCTTCACCTGTTAACCCCGATCGCTGTGCCTTCCCCCAGTCAACACCCGGGGGTGATTTCAGCTGCTTCAACAAGCGGGGCCTCCACTTCGTGCACTTAAATGCCAGAAGCCTTCTACCTAAGATAGACGAATTCCGTCTACTTGCGCGGCGGACCAAGGCAGCAATCATCGGTGTCACCGAAACTTGGCTAGACAGTACCATCTCCGACTCGGAAATTGCGATTCCGGGTTATAGTGTTGTGCGTAATGATAGAAAGAGGACCGGAGGAGGGGTTTGTACTTACATATGTAACGACTTAGCATTCAACACCCCGTACAGACCTTATGAGTAACGATGGGCTCGAAGCTGTGTGGATAGAAATATTGTTACCCAAATCGCATCCCATCTTATGCGGGGTCTGTTACAGACCACCAAAACAGATGTCCTTCTATAGCGCATTAGAATCCACCTGTTTCAATCGGGTCAATATGCATGACCTAGAAATTATTATCCTAGGTGATTTTAATACGAATCTGGCAAGTACAAATAATAACCTTATTAAGGCAATGAGAAACTTGCTAATATCTCATGGCCTGACACAACTGATTGACGAGCCCACTAGAATAACAGGCACATCCAGGTCCATCATAGATCTTATCCTGGTCTCCGATCGTAACAAGATAACGCAGTCTGGTGCTTGTGATTATGGTCTTAGTGACCACAAGCTCATATATTGTACTGGGGAAGCTAGGAAGACGATTTTCAACAAGCACAACACAGTGAAGCTTCGTTCCATGAAGCATTACTCACGAGATTAGTTTGTAGATGAACTAGGTAGGACAGACTGGTCGCCAGTTCTAAATTGTACCGATGTTTATAAGGCTTGGTCTAATTTTAAGTACACATTTCTTACTATTATAGATAGAGTAGCGCCTCTCAAAGAGATACGAATAAAACAGAGGACGGAGCCATGGATGACTAATGAAATACTGGGTTTAATTAGAGATAGAGACAGATTTATTGCCAGATTTAGGAAAAGTGGAAATCAGGAGGACTATAATGGCTTTCTGTACTATAGGAATCAGGTGAATTATTGGAAGGATAACGCCAAAGCTCATTATTGTACTAAGATGGTGCACCAGAACAAACACGATCCAAGGAAGCTTGGGCAAACACTGAAGACCCTAGAAGTTCACACAAAGCCTAGTAACAAAGTAGACAGGATAGGACTCTTGATAAACGGTGAGCTCAACTCTGATAGGAACACCATAGCCAATCACTTCAACAACTTTTTCACAACCATTGCCACAAAACTAGTTAAATCCCTCCCTACAGGTTCTGGGAAGTTTGGGCTGAGGTACGTTCAGGAGTATTATAAGGACAAGTCCTCAAAGTGTTTCAAACTGCATAAGACCACTCAAAAAGAAGTGTTTAAATTACTGGCTAGCATAAGTGCCAATAAGGCTACAGGGTTAGATGACATTCCTGCGAGGTTTGTTAAGGATGGAGCCTCAATTATTACTCCCCCAATAACCCACATAATAAATTTGTCTATTGGTTCAGGATTTATCCCATGCGACATGAAAAGGGCTCGGGTAACACCTCTTTACAAGAAAAACACAAAAACTGAGGTAGGTAACTACAGGCCTGTTTCAATTCTAGGTATTATTTCGAAGGTCTTGGAACGTACCGTATACAATCAGTTAGATACCTACCTCAGGGAACGTAATCTACTATACGGTATGCAATCTGGTTTTAG
>NC_134777.1:91338624-91351124 GCF_046742065.1 Oratosquilla oratoria
CCAGAAGACTCCACACAAGGCCTACCTGAATTCAAATTAAGATTGTTGTATACTTGTGTAACTGAGATGTTTGGTCTTCCGTTTTATAATGGTATTTCTGAGAAAAAACTGGGAAATGGAAACTCGAATGAATTGATGATAGGGTTGCCATCGTCTCGATATTTTTTTTACTTGAAGATAGTACATAATAATGAAAAAAGTATATGAAAAACACAAGTTGCCGACTCATTTTTTCAATTCAACACTGCCATAGTTGTTAGTTGGAGAGATCACGTGACCGATCCATCTCATTTATTCTTTAATTTTTGCTGATTTCTGCTGCTTCTAATTTTCTAAGTATTTCTTGTCAAGTCTTTCAGGTAAAATTCAAATGCTCCTCCCGTCTGAGTGAATTACTAATTGTGTGTAACTTGACAACATTTCTGTTTTCTTGTGTCCTGCTCCGCTTTCGCCATTGTAAGATTGGTCACTACTGGAGCATGGGATTTTATAGTAGATAAAATTTCTGAGATATTGCTCGAAATATTGAGCTTATTATCGGTGTTTGTGCTTTTGGGGGCTACAATAGGTAATTTGTTTGCAGTCCTCAACCACGTTGTCAATTAATCCCAAATGCAGGGCAAAGAATGAGTAAGTTAATAATGAACTTAGAATGTTAAATAATGTTCATAAAAGACACAATTTCATGCAGAGAATGCTCTCACGCGCGTGTGTAAACTTTGTGTATTTTTTCATGCGTACGTGCAAGTATGCTGATGTAACATTGACCTATATCGACAGTATAACCACGAATGCAAGAAATGTTATTAAAATGGCCTTTGGGATATATCACCATATGGTTCCTCCCAATACCCCTCAAGAAAACAGAATTGATGATAAAAAAAAAACAAAAAAAATCACGAAAAAAGTGCGAAAAAAATAAAGAAAGAAAGAAAAAGAAAAATGGAAACAAGAATGTGGTGAAGGTGAACAGCAATGGCGTGAGGTCGTCTTTCGATGAGAACCCGCCTCACTAGATCAAGTGCATCGGAAATAATCGGCGAACCGAAGCTCAGACGGAGATTAACGACTCAGCCACTGCAGAACTAAAATCCTCTTCAAATAAATGATTCTCGAAGTGTTGGGAACTCTTAGGAGTTTGTTCTTGGGAAGAAAACAAGACACACAGGCTCTCAAGCACTCTAAGTCTTCAAACCATCTCACTTGAAATGAAAATCTTTGATGCAAAGAAAGATTTTCAATAAATAATATATCACCGAAGTATTGAACACCCTTGTAGCACCCCACGCAGCACCTCACAATTCTCCAATTGTCACAAAGGCCATTCCCTTCCTAACGGGGGGGGGGAGGATATTTAGAGATTTCAACGCTCTTTAAAAAGGCATCCAATCATCTTGCTAATAGCGACGTGGTGGCGATGGCGAGAGAAAGGCTGAAGCACGCATACAGCGCCGCCATCCTTACTCCCAGCTTAGACACCTGACTTTCTACTCATTAGCAGGTCTATTAGACCGTCTGTCTTTCTGACTGTAATTCTGACATTATGTCAGGTTGTCTCTACCTCTGCCTGTCTCTTTGTACACATCCCTGTCCTCTTTCTGTCTGTCATTCCTCCTTCCATCTCTCCCTTCCCCGTCCTCTCCCTTTTCATCCCTCTTTTTCTCTCTCCCTCTCCTCTTCCTCCTCCTCCTCCTCCTCCTCCTCCTCCTCCTCCTTCTCCTTCTTCTCCTCCTCCTCCTTCTCCTCCTCCTTTTCCTTCTCCTTTTCCTCTCTCTCTCTCTCTCTCTCTCTCTCTCTCTCTCTCTCTCTCTCTCTCTCTCTCTCTCTCTCTCTCTCTCTCTCTCTCTCTCTCTCTCTCTCTCTCTCTCTCTATCCCCTCCCCCCTCTCTCTATCCCCTCCTCCCCTCTCTCTCTCTTTCTCTCTCTCTCTCTCTCTCTCTCTCTCTCTCTCTCTCTCTCTCTCTCTCTCTCTCTCTCTCTCTCTCTCTCTCTCTCTCTCTGTATATTACAAAGGATTACAAAGGCGGAGCATGCCGACAGGAGACCTTTTGGTCCATATCTAGGTCGGATGCGAAAAAATCATAATAATAATAAATTAATAAATAAAAACTGTAATAATGTGAATAACAAATAAAATGCATAAAAATGCATAGGTATAGTTAAATAATAAACAAACAGGTAAATAGTAAATAATAATAAATTGACATATAACTAATAGTAAATGAGAATCAAACAGACAAATGATAACAAAACAAAAACAAATAATATAAAATAAATTATAATCATTACAGCATCTTGCTTAGGTGTTTATCTAAATGATTCTCAAAGCTTTGAACTGAACTACATTGCACTACCTGTGCAGGAAGTTTATTCCATTCATTAACTACACGGTTGGCGAAGTTGTTTCTACCCACTTCCAAATTGAATCTATTTCCGGACAGTTTGAGACCATTGCTTCTTGTCTGATTTTCATTCAATGTGAAAATTTTGTCACTTTTGATGTTGCCAATTCCCTTTAGAATTTTAAAGACCTGTATCAAGTCACCTCTGAGTCTACGCTTTTTTTTAGGGAAAACAGATTCATATGTTTTAGTCGATTTTCGTATGATTTATTTTTGATATTTGGAATCGGTTGTGTGGCTCGCCGTTGTACTTTTTCCAGTCTGTCAATGTCTTTAATGAGATTCGGTGACCATACGGAAACAAAATATTCCAAATGTGGACGAACTAACGATTTATATGGTTTGTTAATGAGTGATGGACTTTTGAAGTCAAAAGATCGCGCAATCAGTCCTAGAATCTTATTTGCTTTCTCAGAGGCTGAAATACACTGCTTGGATGATTTGAGATTGTTACTGATAGTTACGCCGAGATCTTTTTCACTATTCACTTTTATTAACGAATTTCCAAATAACTTATAATCGTACTTACTGTTATTTTTACCTATGTACATTAACTTGCATTTACTTGTGTTAAATTTCATTAGCCACTTTTCAGAACATTGCTGTAATTTACCTAAATCTTCTTGAATATCTAATTGGTTTAATTGATCATTTGCCATTCCGCACAGTTTTGTATCATCAGCAAATTTGGAGACAGTAGATTTTAGTCCATGGCCTATATCATTTATATATAGTATGAATAGAAGTGGCCCAAGAACGGAACCCTGAGGAACTCCACTTGTAACATTTTTCCATCTAGAAGTTTTTTCAATTTAAAACAACTCTCTGTTTTTGATCATTCAACTAATTACTAGTCCAACCTAATAGGCTACTACTTATTCCGTGTAAAGCTAATTTAGTAAGTAGTCTTTCGTGTGGGACGGTATTAAAAGCTTTTGCAAAGTCAAGATATATCAAATCTATATTATTTCTTTTGTCATAATTCGAGAAAACTGTGCTGTAGAATTCGAATAAGTTAAGTCACGCAAGAACGTTTCCGTCTGAAACCATGCTGGCTATCATTTATCAAACGGTTACTTTCTAAATGATGTTCGATAGCACCTCTGATGATAGTTTCCATTATTCTTCCTACGATTAAAGTCAAACTTATAGGACTTATAGTTATTTGGTTTCTTTTTTCACCTTTTTTGAATATGGGAGTAACGTTAGCTAGCTTCCATTCTCTTGGGACATCTCCGGATATGATGGATTTCTTGAAAATAATTTCTAATGGAACAACAATCTCATTTTTCATTTCCTTTAAGATTCTTGGATGCCAACCGTCAGGCCCTGGTGTTTTATTAACTTTGAGCTTCTCTATACACCTTTTAATTTTTTCTTTTGTTATATTTACCGTAGTAAGTTTACCCCAGACTTTTCACAGGTTTCAGTTTGGAGTTCACTTTGAGGTGTTTCGTTTACGAATACCGAGCTAAAATAATTGTTTAAAATATTACACATTCCTTCATTTGAATATTCAAGTTGACCGTCAGCAGATAATAGTGAACCAATGTGATTCCTAATAACCTTTTTATCTCTAATGTAACTTTAGAATTCTTTGGGATTCTGTTTGGATTTACCAGCGATATTCATTTCGTATTGTCGTTTTTTTTTTATGTCTTTTTTAAATCTCTCTGTATTGATACATAACTTTCATAGTCATTATATATATATATATATATATATATATATATATATATATATATATATATATATATATATCCCTCTTTCTACTCCTCTCTCCATTTTCCCCTCTATCCTCTCTCCTTCCATATCTCCCTCCCCTCCCTCTCTCTCCCTTCCCTCCCTCCTTCACTTTCCCTTCCTCCTCCTCTTCCCCCTCCTTCCCTCTCCCTCCCCCTCCCTTTACCTCTCCCACCCTCCCCCTTCCTCCCCCTCCCTCTCCCTCTACCTCCCTCCCCCTCCCTCTCCCTACCTCCCCCTCCCTCTCCCTACCTCCCCCTTCCTCTCCCTACCTCCCCCTTCCTCTCCCTACCTCCCCCTTCCTCTCCCTACCTCCCCCAACCTCCCCCTCCCTCTCCCTACCTCCCCCTTCCTCTCCCTACCTCCCCCTTCCTCTCCCTTCCTCTCCCTACCTCCCCCTTCCTCTCCCTACCTCCCCCAATCTCCCCGTCCCTCTCCCTACCTCTCCCTTCCTCTCCCTACCTCCCCCTTCCTCTCCCTACCTCCCCCAACCTCCCCCTCCCTCTCCCTACCTCCTCCTTCCTCTCCCTCTCTCTCCCTCCCGCCCTCTCCCTCTCCCTCTCCCTCCCTCTTCCTCTCCCCCTCCCTCCCCCTCTCTCTCATTCCCGCCTCTCTCTCCCTCCTCCCTCTCCCTCCCTCCCTCCCCCTCTACCTACCTCCCCCTCCCCCCCTCCCCCTCTACCTACCTACCCCTCCCCCTCCCCCTCTCCCTCCTCCTCCTCCCCTCCTCCTCCTCCTCCTCCTCCTCCCCTCCTCCTCCTCCTCCTCCTCCTCCTCCTCATCATCATCATCATCATCATCATCACCACCAGCACCATCACCACCACCATCATAATCACCATCATCACCATCATCACCATTATCACCATCATTATGATCAGCATCATGATCATCATCATGATCACCATCATCATGATCACCATCATCATGATCACCATCATCATGATTATTATCATAATCATTATCATCATTGTCATCGTCATTATCATCATCATTACCATCATGATTACCATCATTACCATCGTCATTACCATCATCATTATCATCATTATCATCAAAGCTATCATAATTATCATTGTTATTATCACCATTATAATTGTTATTAGTACCATAATTATCATTGTTTTTATTACCATCATTATCACTATCATTGTCACATGACCATATTATTCTTGTACTATTATTTTTTTAACGTCGTGCAGAAACATTTTCAAAGCGAGGCAGTTGAACGATGTGAAGTGTTTCTGGTCACGCGTGACTCGCCCAGCGCCACTCCTGACTTTGATTTATCTTTCTCGTATTGACTTGCCGCTTAGTGAAGTGTCGCTCGCTCCCACGGGAGGTGTCCGTGGCGGTCGCGACTTGGCTGATGCGAGGCCCCTCCGTCATGGTCAAAACGATTTGCAACGGAGGAAAATAAACCATTTATCACGACAGTTGTAGTAATATGTTGGTTTATGATAGATTAATTGAGATAGATGTGATACAGTTGTATAGTATTAAGAAAACTGATTGTGGCTAGGTATTCTGAGAATTTGCTGCCGATATAAGAAATATCTGTGATCTAGGGAGAAAATGTTTCCATTCCGAGACGCCGATTCATCGGGCGTTAACCAGAAAAATCAGTAAAGTGCGCCATTTTAGTGACCTCCCTCTGTGAAGTTGAAGAATCTGGGGTTCCGGGAGCTAGACAAACGTTCAGGATCAATTTTGTATCAAAATATTTTTTTTTTCCAATACGGCAGATACTAAACATAAGAAAGTGGAACGTTAGAGGGGGTTTACACGCTCAGACTTTTACTCAGACTTGTCTGCACAAACCATGTATGCGCAGACAAGTCTGAATGTGTGTAGAGGATATTTGTGGTCTACACAGACCATTTTGGTCTGTGCAGACCACAAATCTCCTCTACACACATTCAGACTTGTCTGCGCATACATGGTTTGTGCAGACAAGTCTGAGTAAAAGTCTGAGCGTGTGTAGGGCCCTTTACGGTTCGTCGAACGCGGTTCGATAGACACGTGTTTAAAGTGATGTGTGAACGTGTGAACGGGGTATTTGGTTGTCGAACACGTTGGTTAAACCCCAAATACATATCGTTGAACCCGAGTGTCCACCCTCATTGTGACGTCATCGTGACATAATCGTGACGCCATAATTACATCACTTTTGAAAAATCAGTGTTAACTTACTTCGTTAAGCCTGATTTAACTTCTTCAATACGGTGTACCTTCCTAATCTTGTTCAGTCTAACGTGGGTTCTTTTCAAACCAGAACGTTGGGATCATAGACCACCCAGGGAGTTCTTGAACAGCGTAGGACCTCGTGAGCACCAGATGGTTTTATTCAGTTTCTAGGAAACCTGGTGACCTAGAGTCCCTTTCAGATCAAGATCATCTAGCTCCTGAGCCAAATAAAATCGTCTGGAGGCAACAGAACAAAGTGTATAAAGTGTGGCGACGTGTTCAAGAAGGCAAGATTTTAAGGCGATCAGAGACATGAGTGCACATGAACAGTATTATAAAGAAAAGTGATCCTCACATATATCGAAGGCGTTCTTTAAGGCTGCCTTTACTGGTAGCGTCCATCTGAGTGAATAGAATTATTTTGCGTTTGCCAAAGGAAAATATTGACTCCGGAAATGATACATGTCCGTGTCTTTGTAGCAAACGCGATTGGTTCAACTATCTCTTTCCTCACTCTCTCTTTCTCACTCCCTCTCTCTTTATCGCCCTCTCCCTCTTTCTCGCTCTCTCTCGCTCTCTCTTTCCTCATTATCTCGCTCTCTTTCTTTTTATCTCTCCATCTCCCTCTCTTTTATTATCGTCATAAATCTTTGGGTGGAGTCTTCTTCCTGAGGGGTGACCAAGTTGACGGTGGTTCGAATCCTTTGTTGGAGCATAAGACTTTCCGTGTGAACCTTCACTGGTCTTCCGTTATTCATTTGTTTATTCTTTTATCTATTTTCATATTTACTTGCTTGTTTATACCTTCAACAACGTATTTGTTTGATTTATTTACTTAGATAAATATTAAGAAAATGCCCTTGAGCTCCTACGATATATATTTTTTGTATCATATATGTCATATCACTTATGTATATGTACATGTCATATCATATTACCTTTACATAGTTTACATTCTCTAAGAATAAATGTGGTAAATTATTCTTTATACCATAAATTATCCTTAAACTTTCATATTCAATGAAAGGAACTGACTTACAAAAAGAAATTGAAAAAAGCTAGGTTAGGTTAAGTTAGGTTACGGTATGTTAAACTAGGCTAGGTTTGGTTGGGTTAAGTTTGATTTAGTTAGGTTAAAGCTAAGGTTTTAAGAGTTAATTTACGGTATAAAGAGTAGATTTTCACCTTTCTCACCGTCCACCTGGTAGGCCTGTGAGTTCCACATGGTTCCCGACAGTGGCTTCCTAGGCCTATCCTGTCTGTGAATGCTTCGCGAAGATTATTTATAGAAATAAAAAATCTTGTTAAGGAATAAATGTAACGTATAATAACTGTTGCCTTGAGCTCCAGTGACAGGACACTCGCAGCCTGATAGTAGCTGCCAACGGTCCTCAGTAAAAAAAAGTTTGGATTGTCTTCGTTGTGGGATAGTTTCTATGTCACTTGTTCGAGAAGCAATAGAAAGGGAGCAGCCACCGATTGATGGGTTTCCTGATATCAAAAATGTAGAATAAATACAATTGAAGTTGAGAGACCTTGAACTTGACATAGATACAGAGTGTTAGCCTCTCATGGCTGAACTTCCAGATAAAGATGACGGGGTTGACAGGGTTGAAAATGGACAGGAGGGAGATGATTCACGGCGTCTATCTTGTAGGCCCACCGTCATCGGGTACCCGGTTTTGGTCTCATTTCATGCCATTGACCATTTAACTCCTGTGAGTCTTTTGATAAAAAAAAAAAAAAAGATTCACCCAATCGTTGCAAAGAAACTTTCACTTTCTTTTCAAAACCAGAGGGTCTTCCAGGTGATTCGAAAGAAGAAGAAAAGATAAACAAATAAAACGAGGAGGAGAGGAAGAAATTTCATTGGAAAATGAATGACCACATCTGTGCAACACTGATGAATGGTGGTTTCAGTTCCCGTCAGAGGGTAGGCAGTGGCGTGCTTCCAAACATTCACGTAAACAGTTGAGAAAGTAAATTTCTCGAGGCTTTCTGGTCTTCGTATCTGGGAGCAAGGACATAGAAAACTGCACAGATGAACAAACTAAGTCGCTCGTTTACTTCTTTTACTTGGATGAATAAAATCGTCTGGCGGCAGTCTTACCGGAGACGCATGTCGTCAAGGGTGCTGAAAGGGCTAATCGAAATTAAGCCTCTTTCCATTGGCTTAATAAAATCGCTTGGCGGCAGTAGCAATGGATGGGTTAAAACGACATGTCGTGCACCAAATCAAATCGATACAAGACATGACATCAAGTTGCGGGTAATCTTAGTTCTTTCCTTTCCAGAAGGTATTTTATTTATGTATTTTTATTTAATTTTTTGTTGCTGCATTTTGAAATATAAACTTTTATCCCACCGTCGGAAAAGAAGACACTAACGTCGAAAGTTCTGTATATTTCGATCACTAACTGTGATCCTCTTCAGCAGATTGAGTACATAGTAGAAGACATATACATATATACAAAAATGTGAGGTGAGAAGTAGGAACAAGGGGAGAGCTCAGGTTACGTGACCGACGCTCCGCGGGCCTTGTGAGTTTTTGTCCACTTGGAGTAAAGAAGGTAGTAGTCGATTGACAGCTGAGGTGGTAATGCAGTCAGGTGACCATTGACCATTTGAAATACTAAAATTAGGGAAATATTTTATCAGGAAAGACTCAATTATTTTCCTTCTGAAACTGCATTTTGATTTATAAATAATTTCAGCATCATCCCAATGTATGCGATGATCTTTATTTGCAATGTGCTGAAATACCGCGGAGCTTTCTTGACCATATTTTACTGAATTCTTATGCTCTTTGATTCTGGTTGCCAAGTCTCTTCCAGTTTGTCCCCAATAAACATTATCACAATCTAGACATGGTAACTTATAAACACATGGGTTGATGTCATTTGATGGTCTACGGTGTACATTGACTATTTTACTGAACAAGGTATTGGGATAATTGAAGATGACGTTGATATTTTCTTTTGGACTGAAGAATAGGATTCTTTTAAAGAATTCTATGAAAAACTTAATAATTTAGCCAACAACATAAAATTCAAAGTAGAATGGGAAATATGTAGATTAGAAAAATAAGATTAATTTAAATATTTACATATACGAATTTAGAAAGGCTGACAAGTCTTCTGATGTGGAATATAGGTTAACCGCAAAACTATTGTCAGTTATGAAGGAAAATATATTACTGGTTTACGTTAATAACAATGATAGATGTCGGAGCAATATTCAAAGTAATATCCATGACAATAATTGTAATGATGAATAGTATTATCATTGTTCTTATTGCTCTTTGTCGTCGCTGGTTTTGTTCCCGTTGCTGCAGCTGTTGTTTCTGTTGTTACTGCTGTTGCTGCAGCTGGTGTTATTTTTCGCAGTTTAAGCGAGCTCAGATGGTCAACAAAAGCCGGATAGTTGAGGGAATCCGGATAATCGAGGTATTCCGGGTCATCGAGGGTTTTCGGAAAATTGATAGATTCTAAATTGTTGTAGGAACGGAGACGTTTGAAAGTCAAGAGAGTGATAGTCCGGATAGCACAGGGACTCCGGCTAGTCAAACAATTTTGGATAGTTAAAAAATTCCGGATAAAAGAAGTAGTCAAACTTATCGAGAGAACAGTGGCGTCTATAAAACGGCTATGAATCTGATTCTCTGTCAACCTTTAAGAAAAAAAAAAATCCTGAAAAATGTCTGGTAGTGGCTAAAGCAAAATGTTTAATCCATAAATCAAAGCGATGAATAAGTCGTATCCAGGAAAATTGATTTAGAGGAATACACTGGATAAAAGGAAGACTTCATAGGGAGACAACATATTTTTGTCCCTCAACCGAATGAAATCGTCTTGCGATATCCAGAACAAATTCAATTAAGAGTATATTGAAATTGAAAAAAAAAAAAATTAGTCCCAGATTTTAATAAACGACCATATTCTATGCGCATGTGAAGAGTTTATAGTAGAAGGAGCTTGTCATTTCCCGCAACAACTGATTCCTTACCTGTATGTTCAGACAGCCTCGGCTGTTGGCGGTAATCAGCAGAACTGCCATTGTGATTTTTTTTTTTTTTACTTCATGCACCAATTAAAAATGACCCTCAAACTTACGCCAAAGACATATCCCTCAAAACTTGACAGGCTTGATATAGTTGGTTATGTCTGGGACTGCTGGAAGTTGTGTAAACCTGGCTCTCCACAATACAGACAAATGTGCATATTTTTCTAAATGAGAACACCTCGCGCTATGTGAAAGTTCCTTTCCCCTCCGTCAGTTGTCCAAAACTAGAAGTGCAAGAGTTCGACGTCCCCAGGCCCAATCGGGCTGAGAGATCGAACCCAGCACACTTGTCTCAACTTCGGGCGTTTTGTTTTATGACAAGACGAGGTCCTCGTAAAAGCCGTTAGTGCCAGATCACGCTCTCTCTCTTTCATTCTCTCTCTCTCTGTCTGTCCGCCCGCGTGTCTCTCTCTCTCTCTGTCTATCTCTCGGCCTCTGTCTCTCTGTCTATCTCTCGGCCTCTGTCTCTCTATCTCTCAGCTTCTCTGTCTCTCTGTCTATCTCTCGGCCTCTGTCTCTCTGTCTATCTCTCGGCCTCTGTCTCTCTATCTCTCAGCTTCTCTGTCTCTCTGTCTCTGTCTCTGTCTGTCTCTCTCTGTCTCTGTCTCTGTCTCTGTTTCTCTTTATGTCTCTGTTTCTCTTTCTGTCTGTCTCTCTGTCTCTGTCTCTCTTCTCTTTTGCTGTCGCTCTCTTTCTGTCTCTGTCTCTCTCGCTCTCTACCTCTCTCTCGCTCTCTCTCTCTCTCGCTCTCTGTCTCTTTCTCTCGTTCTCTCTCTCTCTCGTTCTCTCTCTCTCTCTCTCTCTCTCTCTCTCTCTCTCTCTCTCTCTCTCTCTCTCTCTCTCTCTCTCTCTCTCTCTCTCTGTCTGTCTGTCTTTCTCTGTCTCTTACTCTATCTCTGTTTCTGTCTCTTTGTCTCTGTTTCCGTCTCTCTCTGTCTCTTAATCTCCCTGTCTCTCTGTCTCTGTCTCTGTCTCTGTCTCTGTCTCTGTCTCTGTCTCTGTCTCTGTCTCTGTCTCTCTGTCTCTGTCTCTCTGTCTGTCTCCCTCTGTCTCTCTGCCTCTCTGTCTCTCTGTCTCTGTCTCTGTCTCTCTGTCTCTGTCTCTGTCTCTTTCTATCGGTCTCCCTGCCTCTCTCTGTCTATCTGTCTCCCTGTATATCTGTCTCTGTATTTCTGTTTGTCTCTGTCTCTCTGTCTTTGTCTCTGTCTCTCTGTCTCTGTCTCTGTCTGTCTCTGTCTTTGTCTCTTTATCTCTGTCTCTCTGTCTGTCTCTGTCTCTCCGTCTCTGTCTATCTGTCTGTTTCTGTCTCTGTCTCTCTGTTTCTGTCTCTCTCTCTGTCTCTGTCTCTCTGTTTCTGTCTCTCTGTCTCTCTGTCTCTGTCTCTCTCTGTATCTCTGTCTCTCTGTCTCTGTCTCTTTGTCTCTGTCTCTCTGTGTCTCTGTCTCTTTGTCTATCTGTTCCTCTGTCTCTGTCTATCTCTGTCTCTGTCTCTCTGTTTCTGTCTCTGTCTCTGCCTCTGTCTCTATCTCTGTTTCTCTGTCTCTGTATGTCTCTGTCTGTCTGTCTTTCTGTCTCTCTGTCTCTTTTGTCTCTTCTCTCTCTAGCTCACTGTCTCTATGTCTCGCTCTCTGTCTCTCACTTTGTTTCTCTGTCTCTGTCTCTCTGTCTCTCTGTCTCTCTCCATCTCTCCCTCTCCCTCTCCCTCTCCCTCTCCCTCTCCCTCTCTCTCTCCATCTCCATCTCCCTCTCCTTCCCCTAATCCCTCCCTCCAAGATATCTAACCCGCCTTTCTTTCACAAATATCTTGGGCAATAAAACCATCATGCTGGTCAGAGCCATTGGTTTGTAATTCAAGGGCTTCTCCTTACTTCCACCTCTTTAAATAGGTACCACGTTGGAATTCTTCAAATCCTGAGGCACTATTCATTCTTCAAAGAACACAAAGTTACTATAGAGTATAGATCTCGTCTTCAAACTGTTCTCTAACCTCCTGACGTATTCTATCCTCTTTGAGATCCCTTCAAGTTCCGGAGCTTTCTATTTGTTTAATATATCTAATAATCTATGTAATTCTCTCACTTTCACCTTTGGTATCGTTAAATCCAA
>NC_134777.1:91376124-91401124 GCF_046742065.1 Oratosquilla oratoria
AAAGAAAGCAATGGCCTCCGCTAGCGGACCCAGGGATCTTGGTGCGCACGTCCTGTGTAATAGTAGTCCTTGATATATACATATATATATACATACATATATATATATATATATATATATATATATACATACATTATATATATATATGTATATACATGTATATATATATACATATATACATATATATACATGTATATATGTATATATATATATATATATACACATATACATATACTTGTATATATATACATATATATATGCATATATATATACATATATATATATATATATATATAATCATATATAAATGAACACACACACACACACACACACACACACACACACACACACACACATATATATATATATATATATATATATATATATATATATATATATATATAATATATATATATATATATATAATATATGTATATATATAATTATATGTTATGTGTATGTATATATGTATTTACATATATATATATATATATGTAAGCGGAATGTCTCAACATATATATATATATATATATATATATATATATATATATATATATATATATATATATATATATATATATATATATTGCCAAGGTAGATAATCAAAGTTGCGTGAATAAAATAAAATCTTTGTACGAAATAAAACTAGAATATTGAAAAACTGTAGACAGAGTTGCCAAGATCTCTTTATTCTTAAAAAGAAAACGAAAGTCATTGGGAATCGAGAAATGAGTGATTTGGCTTCATGTGTTACTGCCGTCACTGACAAGTATTACACCAAACTTGCGTTCTCTCTACGAGGTTACAAAGATCGAAAGTTTACGATAGTCGTAAGTTTACGACGTAGTTAAAGGCCTCGTGATCTTACGATACAAAGGTATACTATTTCTACAGCTTCCAGGAAGGCATCAGACACTGTGGGTTATAAGTGGAGGCGAGTGTATTGTACTTTAATTGTATGGTGATTTTGTTGCAAGCAGTAAGGCTATATTCAGGAAGCGTACCACGGTTGTTTAAGCATTGCAGGGGTCAATTATTGTGTTCTCGTCCTCTTACGAATCTAGAATGCCATATCTTCTAAATATTCTTATGGAAGTTTTCCAATTAGAGAGAGAAAGAGAGAGAGAGAGAGCGTGGGGAAGAGCACACACATGCACACACACACATTATATATGGTATACGTATATATATATGCAGAAAAAACCACTGGGAAATAAGAAGCTTAGTCCGAACGTTTTCGTCTATTTAAGACATTATCAAGGAATACACAGTTACAGAGACAAAGGTGGATATATATACATAAAGTAAAAGACAAGCTACGAACATGGGAAGTACACACAAGATACTTCCCATGTTCCTAGCTTGTCTTTTACTTTATGTATATATATCCACCTTTGTCTCTGTAACTGTGTATTCCTTGATAATGTTTTAAATAGACGAAAACGTTCGGACTAAGCTTCTTATTTCCCAGTGGTTTTTCCTGCATATTATTTTCACGTGTGCCTTGTGAATTACTGCAAAGTACATATATATATATATATATATATATATATATATATATATATAATATAATATAATATTGCCTCCCTCTTTCCTTTCGTCCTTCCCTCTTTCCTTCCTTCCTTCCCTCTTTCCTTCCCTCCTTCCCTTCTTCTGTCTTTCTTCCTTCCTCCCTTCCGACTTGACCCAAGTGGCCCGTTCAGTGACCCGTTAAAGATCGTGGGAGCCGGGTCTACGTTTCATATTTAAATCCTCACCCTTTCACACAAGGCCGTGCACAGACTCGCTGTCCAGAAAGGGTGGCGTTTCGACTGGCGAGTTCGAACGTGGAGAAAGAAAAGAAGAACTGGGAAAAGTAAGATGATGAGGTGGTGAAAGCGTGGTAGGTAGGTGTGGCGCGGGGGGGTAGGTGGAGGGGGCGACGGAGAGAGGAGGGTGAGGAAGGGTGGGTGGGTGGGTGGGTAAGACATCTTCCGTGACTGCTGCTGCAGAAGTAGTGGGCGATGTAGCCGGAGGAGCACCGTGGGAGGAAGATCTACGGGAGAAACGGATCGGAGGATGACTTGGAAGAAAACGGGAGGAGGAGAGACAATGACAACGAAGAACTTGGCTGGTGAGGGATCTGAGGAGGACTCCAGATACTCCTGAAGAAGAGGGGGGAGGAGGAGGGGGAGGAAGGGGAAGGGGAGGAGGGGCTATACAAGGCGACAATGCGGAGACGCGCTCAGTTACCTTAAGGAGAGAGAGAAAGAGAGAGTGAAAGAGAGGGAGAGAGAGAGAGAGAGAGAGGGAGAGAGGGAGAGAGGGAGGGTAGAAAGGGAGAAAGTGGGAGGGGAATGAGAATTAGGAAGAAAAAAGAGAGAGGGAGAGGGGAAGAAAAGAGAGGGAGGTTGGAGGAAGAGTGAGGTGAAGAGGTAGAAGAGGATAAAGAGAAACATGGATTAATAAATCTCATAAAAGAGACCTGTACTTAAAGGTACATTTGGAAAAAAGAATACATGACGTTGACAGAAGAAGTTCTAGAGAAAGATAACATGAAAAGAAAACCCTAAGAAAAATAGCGAGAGAATAAAAGAAAAAAGGAAGAAGAGAAGAAGAGATGGGGAGAAAAAACAGTATGAATGAAAGAATAAAAAATGAAAGGTAGAAGGACAGAAAGAAGCAAGGAAAGGAAGAATGAAGGGAGGAAGGAGGAAGGGAAGAAAGAAGGAAGAATTGAAATAAGGAAAGAAGAGAAGTTAGTAAAGGAGAAGGTGAGGGATGAAAGGAGGAGGGAAGAAAGAAGGAGGGAGGAAAGAATAAAAGGAAGAGAAGAAAAAAAAAAGGAAGGAAGTAATGAAAGGAGTCGGAAAGGAGATGAAGGAAGGACGGCAGAAAGAAAGACAGAGGAAAGGTGAAGTAAAAAAAAATAGAGGTAAAGAAAAGAAAGGAAAGAAGGGAAAAGAAAGAGGCGATGGAACGGTCGACTGTGTCGCTGTCTGGCCGGCCAGAAAGCCAGCCAGCCAACCAACAGGTTGTTGTGTGAGTTGGCGCGTTTGAAACCATCATCACAGTGACGTACTCCTCTTATTCTATTCTGTCTTATGTCGTACGATCTTGTCTAGCTGAAGGGTCCAACTCGGGACCAAATAGGCTCCCACTTTCTCCAAAGAGTCTGACCTCTTAGTTGAATGAAATCGCCAGGCGAGAAACCTCGACAGGATCTGTAAGGAAAAAAAAAAAGTGTTACCGTTGCGAAGGGATGGAAGACTTTCTCTCTGCAGTTCCCGTGGCTTCGGCGGTCGTAGTGGGGGGAAGGGGGTGGGGTGGTGCTGTTGGTGGTGGTTGGGGTAACAGTGGTGGTGGTGGTAATGGTGCCGGAGGTGGTATTTGGAGTGGTGGTAATGGGGATGGTGTTGTGCGTATGTGTGTGTGTGTGTGTGTGTGTGTGTCTGTGTGTGTGTGTGTCTGTGTGTGTGTGTATGTCTCTGTATGTGTGTGTATATCTGTGTCTGTGTGTGTCTGTGTCTGTGTGTGTGTCTGGGTCTGTGTGTGTGTGTCTGGGCCTGTGTGTGTCTTTGTGTGTGTGTGTGTGTGTGTGTGTTTGTGTGTGTGTGTGCGTGTATGTGTGTGTGTGTGTGTGTCTGTGTGTGTCTGTGTGTGTGTGTCTGGGCCTGTGTGTGTTTGTGTGTGTGTGCGTGCGTGTATGTGTGTGTGGGTGTGTCTGTGGGTGTCTGTGTGTGTCTGTGTCTGTGTGTCTGTGTGTGCGTATATGTGTGTCTTTGTGTGTGTGTCTGTGTGTGCGTGTATGTGTGTGTGTGTGTGTGTGTGTCTGTGTGTCTGTGTGTGCGTATATGTGTCTGTGTGTGTGTGTGCGTGTATGTGTGTGTGTGTGTCTGTGTGTGCGTGTATGTGTGTTTGTGTGTGTGCGTCTGTGTGTGTGTGTTTGTGTGTGTGTGTGTCAGTGGCGGTAGGAGTAGTTGTAGCTTATGTAGACATCGAATAGAGAAGTGATGACGTCTTGAATCTACAATAATTTGACTGGAGCATTCACCTTGTTGGCTGAATCGGGTCATTGAATTATTATTTTCATTATTCTATGAAGCGAGACTAAAGGTTAGTCCAAAGAATACTTAAATCTCTTAAATACGCTCACAACCTAAAATACTTCCAAAATACTTTGCAGGTATATAAATTTGTGAAAATAATTCAATATATCCGGTGGGAGGGGGGAGATGTAATGGCAATGCCGGAACTAATTGAGCATAAGATATGAAACCGTACAGTGTGTTGGGATCCTTCTTTTCTAAGCTTAAGCTCTTTCTCCTTTTCTACCTTTCTCCCTTTCTCTTTCTTTTCTCTTTTCTCTCTTTTTTTCTTTTTCTCTTTTTCTCTCTCTTCATCTATTTCTTTCTCTTTATCTCTCTCCTTCTCTTTATCTCTCTCTTTCTCTTTTTCTCTCTTTCTCTCCCTTTATCTCCTTTTCTCTCCCTTTCTCTCCCTTTCCCTCCCTTTCTCTCCCTTTCTCTCTCTCTCTCTCTCTCTCTCTCTCTCTCTCTCTCTCTCTCTCTCTCTCTCTCTCTCTCTCTCTCTCTTCCTATTTCTTTTTCTATTTCTATTTCTTTCTATTCCTCTTTTTATTTATTTATTTCCCTTTTTCTTTTTCTCTTTTTCTTTCTCTTTTTCTTTCTCTTTTTCTTTCTGTCTTTCCCTCTTTCTCTTTCTTTCGCTTTCTCCCTTTCTTTTTTCTCTTTTTCTTTACTCCTTTTCTTTTTCTCATTTTCTCTCTTTTAATCCATGCGCAGTCGTACCAATGCTATACAAGTGAAGTCTTAACGAAATGCGTTATATTTATGCAGAAGATAGCGCGAGACAAGTTTTGTGATGCTTCTGTAGTAATATGCATAGAGAGAGAGAGAGAGAGAGAGAGAGAGAGAGAGAGAGAGAGAGAGAGAGAGAGAGAGAGAGAGAGAGAGAGAGAGAGAGAGAGAGAGAGAGAGAGAGAGAGAGAGAGAGAGAGAACATAAGAACATAAGAACATAAGAACAAACAAAATGAAAGAGACTGCAAGAGACCATATGGCCTACACTAGGCAGCTCCATATCCATCACCACCTGTCATCCCCATCCATAAAGTTGTCTAACCGTTTCTTAAAACAAATTATAGTTTCAGCGCTCACTACATGGTTACTAAGTCTATTCCATTCGTTGACCACCCTATTAGTAAACCAAATCTTGCCTATTTTCTTCTTAAATCTAAATTTGTCCAGTTTAAATTCATTACTGCGAGTCCTGCCCTGTTGTTTTAATATGATGACCTTGTTTGCAGCACCCTCGCAAAAGCCTTTGATCCACTTGAACACCTCTATTAGATCACTCTGCACTATGCGTCTTTCCAGAGAGTGGTGTAAGTTAAGGTGCCTAAGCCTCTCTTCGTAAGACAAATTTTTGAGTCCATGTATCATTTTGGTCATTCTTCTCTGTACTGATTCTAGCGAATTGATGTCCATTCTGTAGGACGGAGACCAAAACTGTACCGCATAGTCAAGGATGGGTCTAAGTATCGCTAGAGTTTGATAATTACCTCCGCACTTCTATTCGTTATTGTCCTAGCAATGAAACCTAATGCTCTGTTAGCTTTATTCCTGGTGCTAATGCACTGTTTCCTGGTTTTAAGGTCCGGACTCACTAGAACTCCCAAGTCTTTCTCGCACTCAGTTTTCTCTGAAAGCGTGTTATCTAGAGAGAGAGAGAGAGAGGGGGGGAGGGGAGGGAGAGGGAGAGGGAGGGAGGGAGGGAGGGAGTGATTATAGATAAAAGTGTGGTGTCATTCCAACTCAAGCCTGGCTTCTTCATTTCCGTGTCACACTAGTAACAAGCGCCATTCATCTGAATGGGCGAAACGCATCCCGACTTGTACTGTGCCTTCAACAGCTGAAGCTCATTTCATTCCAAGGTCCACCTACTCCCCAGCGTCATCATAAAACAGTCTTGGATGGACAGAGTGACAAGTATACAGAGTACCACTCGGAAGTGACCCCCCTTTCTTCTCCGTCACAGAAACGACCCAAACAAAATTTCGTCGGGAGACACACTTCGGGAATATTTTGGTTTCGGGATTGGTGACAGAGAGCTACAGATCTAAAAAAAAAAAAAAAAAAAAAAAATGGTTTGGGGGCCGGGGTGCGAGAACTAGGGTTAAGGAAAATGATGGTTTGGGGCCTAAGAAGCGAAGTCTGCGTGGTCTGGTGCTCTGCTGTGTCTGAGGAACGCCCAGGGTGTGGGATGAGCAAGTTCCTATATGGTAAAGACGCAGGTGGAGGGTCGTTGACGGTATGGTCTTCGTCTGAAGAGGATATCACCGAGAGCTCTGGTTCCCATTTACCATACAGGATCTGTTTACAATGAGGATATAAGTGAAGTGACAAGGGTCCGAAAATGTCACCTTTGCCTGAGGTACTCACTGGCCAGGACGAGTGCAAGTCACTAGTGGCTTTAGGTCATCGAATCCGTGCCTCTGAAGTTACGGGTCCGAGGTCGAGTCCCAACGCGATTTGGTAACATACACAGAGTTTAATGCTTTGTATAAACAAAGGCTTCGGTAGATGTAATCTAAACGTTTCGTTCGAGGTTCTGGTCATCCTCAGGGGTGAAGGTGGAGTTCGGGGTAGGGTGGTGGGTGATCGAGGTCGGTCGTTCTCGTCTGTTCTTGATAAATTTCTCAATACCTTTCCTGTTCAACAGGTGTCGACGAGAGACGTTGAACAGATGTGAAGTATAAAACAGCTGTTCTCGACGATTTCATTTATTTTTTGTTCTCTCAAACAGTAGTTCATTTTAAACCACAATTATGCTCGTTTTGTTTTCTCTTTTAAATAGCTTAGGATTTTATCCATTGTCTACATTCATCGTTTTGTTTTGTTTGTTTCCGCAATGAACAGGATGAAGACTTATCCACCAGCTATGTGTTGGACCTTTTCCAATATATATATTATATATATATATATATATATATATATATATATATATATATATATATATATATATTTATGTATATATATATATGTACTTGTATATATATATGTATATATATATGTATATGTATATGTATATATTTATATATATATATATACTGCATATATATGTATATATATATATATATATATTTATGTGTATATATTGAAGTGGAAATATTTATTTGACAGCTGTGAGGAACATTTTCCGTTTTCTTTTCCCGTTGGTTAGGATGAAGTTTCAACCCCCCCAGATACACCGGGCACTTTTCGTTCTTTTTTTCTTTTTTTTCCTGGGCGTTTTTCTTCTTTTTCGTTTTTCTTTTTCTCTATAACAGCGAGGAATTTTATCCACCAGCTATGCTCTTCGTTTTCCGTTCTGTGTAAGAACAACCCGACCTTGGTGAAAGTCTTCGATTCTGTGCGGTCTGCTCTGTCGGATGATGTAAGCGAGGTGCGGTCCATATTTGGAAGAGGAGCCTGCGATGGCCGACCATGGAGGTTGAGAGAGTGACTCAATCACACTCCAGTTTACTGATGACAGGCTTAAGTCCAGACTATCACCCCATTATTTCTTTTTTTTAATTTCGTTTATATTCAATTTCAATTAATCTTTTCTGGGTGATAGTTTCCCGTTTTGTGCCTAACGTGCCGCTATTCTGTTCTTTTTATCTAAATGGCACTCCATTTGTATCAAATGACTTTTCTTTTCCTTCTGGCTCCTGCCAGGCTATTTCATTCATCTGTGATCAGTGTTACAGGATCTCTGGACCAACATCTCATGATTATCGTCATTTTCAAGGTCCCTATTCAGACACCATTCAATATTATATTAAGAAAAGCCCTATTTATGTGCATGTACACTCTACAAGTCAACCAGTACGTATATCTATACGCAGTGGTGAACGTACAATGTTCGTGCTAAAGAAATCCTCAGTTTGCCTCTCATTCTCGGAAACTCCCTTCTTGGTCCAACTGGTGATTATTTTGTCTGCGCTTCCTCCAGAAACATTCGCCAGAGAGAGTCTGAGTAGATAATGAATAGATGGGTAAGGAAATACATGTATAAACAAACATGTATAAACAAACAAACGAGTAAATAAACATAAAGAAATGAATGAATAGATTAATGAAGACGTGAAATGACAAGTAGACAGATAAACAAGAAGAAAGAAAAAATATATGGATGAATAGATAGATGATGAATAGGTGAATAAAATGATGAAAAAGAAGCAAGGGGTATTTCCCCTCTGCTCATGCCACGGATAATTTGGTCGTTTTCGTGATCGAGTTCGGTTGAGGCCACGCCTCTCCTCATACCTAACCCCAAGCCCCCCATCCCCACCCCGGGGAGGGTCATTTCCTCAAGGAGGGACGCCCATGCAGGTCTTGTGCAAGACTCCCTCAAGGAGGAACTGACCACACGGTCGTGCCGATCTCGCATACCATCGTCGGTTTACTTAACCCGAGCGTAATTATCACGAAAAGCTCTCGCAACAGCCAATCGGCTTGCCTTGGTTTGCACTCCCATGCACTCACCGTTTCTCTACAGGGTCAGCCAGGCGTAGTACGCTCGTGCGCGCGTGTTGGAACGGACGCACAAACACACACACACATAGAAACACACACACACACACATAGAAACACACACACACACATACATAAAGACAGACAGAAGCGCACACACACAGGTAGACAAACGTGCGCACACACACAGGTAGACAAACGTGCGCACACACACACACACACACACACACACACACACACACACACACACACACACACACACACACACACACACACACACACACACACACACAGGTGACTTCAACTGCAAGGAGATAGATTGGGAGGAATGGAAGGCAGGTGGTAATGAAACTTGCTGGACTAATACGCTCTTAAGCTTTCCGACGTGAAACACAATGACCTGGTGAGTGAAAAAATGTGACACGAGTATAAGAAGAAGACACTCCAATTAGAGTGAACCTACTACTAACCAAAGAATCTGACGTATTGAATATCTGAGTTCCATGTGCCACATAGGGAAGAGAGTTCACGTAGCTATTGGATTCTAGTGGACAGAAGGAAATAAAGAGCCAAGGTATGAATTTTATAGACAAAATAGGCACAATTTCGGGGATACATACTTCACTGGTTTTTTTTTTTTTTTTGGAAGCAAATGAGAGAAATTCATAAATGCTAACAAAATTTGAAATAAAGGAAAATATTTAAAAGTATATATAGCTCGGGCGTGGACAAATATGTGCCAAGGGTTTGCGGAGAGAAAACTCGATTATAAGACTGGTTCAACAAAAGATGTAAAATAGCTAAAGAAACCAGAAACGTGGCATGAAAGATGTAGAACAAAAAAAAGAAACAAGAAAATAATGAAAAATACAGAAAGGCTAGAAACAATTGCACGAGAATCCACGGAGACAATGAGAACTTTGACAAAAGTATCATTGACAAATGCAGAAATGAACCTAAACTATTCTTTTTATGTCAATAGTAATCTGAGACACAGGAAAAAAATATCTCAATTGAGAGTAGATATAAGAGTTTATGAAGAAGTATCAACACAGGCTGAAATAATGTGAAGTTTTTAAATCAATTTTCACTGAAGAAAATTACTCAGAAGGGAACAAAGTACAGCTACACAGAAAACTATCGTTAGTAGGGGTGTCGAAACATTCGCGAATGAACATAACCTTATGATACCGAAGGGTTGGTATTTCTGGGGTTCGAATTGTTCGAATTCCTTCTGAATGAATATGAATCGAATAATAGTTCCGGAGTTCATATGGATTCACTATGACATGATAATCTTATTTCCGATGGAGACTTCAACTTGTCTCAAATTGTTTCGTTGTTTTGTGTCAAAATGATTAGCGTGATTTACTAACGATAGTTTTCTGTGCAGCTGTACATGCAGCCAGTGATGTCAGATTGTAATCAATAAATGTGAGGGCACAAGAACTGCAAAAGTAGACGTGAGAAAGTCTCCAGGGCCTAATGATATCTCTAACAGGATACCTAAATAATGAAGAGAACAGTTGGAGGTCAAGATTCATAATCTATCTATATGCTCATTGAAAGGAGGTGTACTACCACAAGAGTGGAAAGAAGCTAATATAGTACCAATTCATAAAGCAAGGATATAGGTAGAAACTGTTGGCCTACGGACCAATATCAGTGATCATCATGATAGTCAAGTTATGTGACAGAATTGTTAAAGATATATGGGTTTATATCTTACAAAATACAATTCAACTTACAACCAATTTAGTTTTAGAGATAGGAGATTGTGCATCAAATATATTTTTATTAGAGTGTTTGATATTGCTGCAAGAGGGAAGGTCGGGTGGACTGTGCGTGTTTAGATCTGGAGAAAACATTGTACTCGCATAGAGAAAAAAATATCGAAATAGACTGTTGTGTGAATTGAAAAATTATTGGAGGACTTGAAGTTCAGCTCCTTGAACGGATAACGATTTTTCTGAAAGTCCGATACGCGAGGACAGCAGTAAAGGATGTGATGTCAGGATGGAGAGCTGTGACCAGCCGAGTCCCTCAAGTCAATCTTGGCACCAGTTCCTGATATATGTAAATGGCATGATGAAGAGTATAAGAAGCTATGTAAACATGTTTGCAGACGACACAATGGTCATGAGAAGAATAAGAAATGAAGAAGACAGTGTTACAACATCTTGACAGTATATTTGCATGAAACCAATCGTGGAAAACAAACATTAATTCCAAAAAATACAAATGATTAAAAAGTCGATGCAAGCTAAAAAAAAAAAAAAAATACAAACAAATTACTCAATAAAAAAAATCCCTTATAAAAGCAAAAGAATAGAGAGAGAAATTTTTGGATGAAACACGTAAACTACTGATAAACAAAAATGGTTTTCCACTTCATGGGCGACGAAATTTTGAAGAAATCGTAGAATGCCTCATCTTCCGAAGACTGGAATAAGCGACGATGGTGGTGTTTCCGCATAGAGTGAAGGATATGAACAAGATTGGGAGAGTACAAAGAACAGCTATCCAATTGGCTCTTATCCTTGCTAGATTAAGTATATGAGGAGAGACTGAAAGCACTGAACCCATCATTGGAAGAGAGAAGAGTAAGAGGTGACTTGCTAACTGTTCAGGATATTAAAGGAAATAGATCAAATTGACTGAGATGTCTATGGACTGGTATAAGAATCATGAGGTCATGGAAATAAATTAAGAAATGTCTAAATGGTGTCAAGAAATGCATGTAGATATTTCATGTCCTAGAATAACTTAGAATCTAATATTACCCAAACAAAATTCATTAGCAATTTTAAAGTTTTCAAGATAACTGAAGAAACGGAGACGAGATCATACGAGTATAAATCCTTTCTTATACATTACGATTAGGCAAGTACAATTAGGTAAATGCGCACGCACGCACTCACGCACAAAAGAATATGGGAGAACAATACGCATTTGGCGTCTTTCTTCCATTTTCTTTTTAAGACTCGTTATAGACTCGAAGTTCTCCACAAGTGGTTGAAAGAAGATCGATCACTTCCATGGAGTATCTGGTTCCTCATGTACAAAACCGTTGCATTCTTTAAGAAACCGGTCATGGCTGCTTTTGCGTGGTTTCTCTTAGGCCTGACCAGTTCGAGAATGGCGTCGTTTTCCGTGTTCATCCTGTTCTCCGACCAGACAATCTTGTGTGACTGGAAGAGGCACTCTCGTTTCCTAAGGGCCTAAAAATTCATCTAGATTGCCCTGCTCATCTTATCTATTGTCTCTGGCGCCAGGTGATTTTAATTAGTTTAAAGGAACGCTTCTCACTCTCCGAAGATCTTAGGATATTTCTCTGTCGTTCTATTAATATATATATATATATATATATATATATATATATATATATATATATATATGTATATATATATGTATATGTATATATATGTATATGTATATATATATATGTATATGTATATATATATATATATATATATATATATATAATATCAAATAAAAGAAACCTATTCACATTTACTTGAGGTGAAAGGTTAGGTCATATTAGGTTAAACCAGTTCGTATCAATTTAGGTTGACTTACCACAGGTTGTGCTTTGTTACAAAGTTAAGTTGGACTAAGCTATCTTAGGTTAACTTGCCTTAAAAAAAAAAACACTAAAATGTTAACCTAGTTTAAAGGGATAGGTCATATTAGAACAAGTTAAAATGTTGGATTAGGTCTAGCCTTTAGGGTAGGATAAAAGGTCAGGGCACCTTAGGTTAGGTTAGGTATGGTTAGGTGGGCAGGTTATGCAAGGATAAAAACTTAAAGAACGTAAGCCTAGGGTAGGTCAAGATAGGCAACGATGAAAGATGATAATACGTCAGAGTAAGTTAGGATAAAAAGTTAAGACAAGTTCAGCTAAATTTAATTTAGATTATTTTAGGTTGGACTAGGTTATACAAGTGTGATAACAGTAGCATACTACAGCATAAACATACAGTTGCAACAATGGAACTGTATATAAATAACTGATCTGATACACCCAAGTACTGAGGTATTGGATGCATAGTGACTTACAGTTAATACTTCAGGGGCTGTCGTGGCACCCCTGTGGTCCAGAGTTCTATATAATTCTTTCATGTTTGGAGACAAGTCTTTACTTGCAGCAAAATGCTGAATCACTTCCAACTTTCGGTCTTTACTCTTATTCTTAAGTCACTCTTGCACCCCTCATAGGACACAATAGCCTGATTCTTTTTTCTCGTGTTCCTGTGACGGGGGAGGGGATTAAGACTATATATTCTTTAAGGTTCTTCATGGAGCCAAATAAAGTTACCCGGTTTATGAATTGCCTGGTTTGTTTATGGTGTGAACCGCCTCGAGTTGACCTCGCTTGACCCGAATGACCTTTTACGATAGATCACATGACCTAACATCCCCGTGCTCCAGAAACAAGCCGTGAGAATATTAGCAAACGTGACAAAAAAAAAATAGAAGTTTCAGTGTTTGGTTTGGATTAGAGGGTCGGGACCATTGACCTCCTTTGCTTTTGAATAGTTGTTTGCCGTGGGCAAGAAATTGTCTCTTCTTTCACAGATATATGTCTTTTTCCCCATCTTATATTATAACGCTTATGAGAACGTGAGTAGAAGATTTTTTATCTGAGCTTCAAAAGTAAGTGTATGTAGACATGTGTACGCGTCCACACGACCACGAGTGTATGTATTTAAGTGCACATAGGTGTACATGGGTACAAAGCAGAGGAGTAAAGTCCACTTCAGTATCTACGTGCATGGTGGTCTCTTCGTTGCACGTACCACGTGCACGTGCGTGGGCTTGGACGTAGGCACGGATGGAGTCTGTCACGTGGTGGAGGCGTCTGAGAGCCGTGTGACGTGACGCAGAACCGGCGAGGGAGAGGTGAAAGCGGGACTCACCCCTCCTCCAGGAAACTGACGAGGAAGCGCGAAGTGGTCTCGTATGAGATGCGCACACATACATGTATACTACACGTGCACACACACACACACACACACACACACACACACACACACACACACACACACACACACACACACACACACACACACACACACACACAAATGCACACATACTAAACAAAGGTCTCCCCCCCCCCAGACACCTCCATGAGTGGCACGACTGGGCCAACCTCTGCCACGTCACTCCAGCAAACTTCTCTATCTTCCCAACGTCACTCTGAAAATACCCTCGAGGTAAGCCGGGAATAGCTTGAGTGAAATTGTGCCGCCTTGCTCTCTTCCTTTTTGTATCTTGATCTTGTATACATCTTTATGTAGTCGATTTACAGCATTACTTTTCACATAAATGTTCTGTAGAGCCCTTCAAGTGTCTTCGTTTGTGTATAGGATTTAGTATTTGCACTTGATCTAATACATCGAACGAATATTTTGTAATACAAAAATGAACCACAAATATATAGTGTGTTCTGTTAGGAAACATAGAGATCGAGAAAGGAGTACGGTAAGGTAATACAATTTTACCTAACCTATTCACAGAGTGCCTGGAAGAAATTTTCAGAGTTCAGATGGGAAGGGAAAGTTTTGAAGATTAATGTGGCACACTTTAATCACATTAGGTTTCCGGATGACATTCTCATTTCAGAAACGGCGGAAAAATTGCAAGATAAGCTGAGTGAGCAGAACAAGAGTAGTCTCAAATGAGGTTTGAAGATGAATAAGAGTAAAATCAAGTCAATGGTCAACCAAATTTGTAAGCAAAACATTTGTAATAAATTGTGAGAGTCTTGAAGAAATTGAAAAATACAGTTATTTTGGTAAAACAATAAAACTGACTAGACATCACGAGAATGAAAAAAAAATCTTATTACAATTGGTTGGAACATGTTTAGAAAATACAGAAGCAATGTGAGAAGCTCTCTACCCTTATATTTGAATCGCAAAGTTTACAACCAGTGTATAATGCCAGCTATGATCCACGTCTGTGAGAATTGGAAACCGACGAAGGCGATGAAGATGAAGCTAAGGTGTGCATTAAGAAGAATGGGGAGATCAATGCTGGGAATAATCCTCTGAGAGAAAGAAGCCAAGATGGGTGAAAACAAAGTGGGATGAAAATGATATGAAGGTGACAAAAGGGTGGAAGTGAAACTGGTCGAGAAAGATAATAAGAAAGAAGGATGGGAGATAAAACAAGCATGCCACTGACTGGACGACGTGAGATGGGAAGCGTAGAAGATAAAGATCAAATAGAAATTGGAGACTCATGGCAGAAGTTGGAGCAGTCGTGCGATTCATGAAAGTGTTTGGGAGAAGCCTACGTTCAGCAGTGAATCACAAGTGGCCCATTAATATGTGTGTGTGTGTGTGTGTGTGTGTGTGTGTGTGTGTGTGTGTGTGTGTGTGTGTGTGTGTGTGTGTGTGTGTGTGTGTGTGTATGTGTATGTGTATGTATGTATGTGTAATGTATGTATGTATGTGTGTGTGTGTGTGTGTGTGTGTGTGTGTGTGTATGTGTATGTGTATGTATGTATGTGTAATGTATGTATGTATGTGTGTGTGTGTGTGTGTGTGTGTGTGTGTGTGTGTATGTATGTATGTGTGTGTGTGTATGTGTGTGTGTGTGTGTGTGTGTGTGTGTGTGTGTGTGTGTGTGTGTGTGTGTGTGTGTGTGTGTGTGTGTGTGTGTGTGTGTGTGTGTATGAGAGAGAGAGAGTGAATTTAGAAACCACTGATTTGATAAAATCTTACAAGTATATTCCCAGTTTCCTTCTTATTTTGTTCCACAAACAAATTATTGGTGGAGGAAGAAGAGGAGGAGGGAGAAGAGGGAGGAAAAGGAGGACGAGAAAGAAGCAAGAGTAGGATGAGAAACAGGAGAAGGAAGAGGAGAAGGAGGAGAAGAAGGAGGAAGAAGAGAATGAGAGGAGGAAGGAGGAAGAGGAGGAGGAGAGGAAGGAGGAAGAGAAGGAGAGGGAGAGGAAGTAGGAAGAGGAAGAGGAAGAGGAGGAGGAGGAAAGGAAGAGGAGGGAGAAAATGAGGAGGAAGAGGAAGAGAAGGAGGAAGAGGAAGAGGAACAGGAGGAGGAAGAAGAAAATAAAGAAGAGGAAGAGGAGGAGGAAAAGGAAGAGGGGAAAGAGGAGGTGGAGGAGGAGGAAAATGAGAAGGAAGAGGAGGAATGGGTAGAGGAGGATAAGGAGGAGGAGAAGGAGGAGGAGGAGGATAAAGAAAGAGAAAACCGAAGTATCTAGACTGAAGGGGTGGCGGAACGGCGGGGGTGAGTGCGGGTGGTAGGGAGAGGGGGGAGGGAGCAAGGTTGGGTGGAGGTGGGGGGTGGAGGTGAGGGGGTGGATGAGAGGTCGATGTGCAAACACCAGACCGGTCCACTTTTTTTGTTCATCAGCTGATTTGAAGCTACATATTGCTACTGCAGTTTCCACCGCTGCCACCGCCGCCGCCGCCACCACCACCACCACCACCACCACCACCACTACTGTCGTCTCTATCCCCACAGCTTTCACCACTGTCACCACCATTATTTTCACCGCCATCACCATTGCAATCACCACCATAGATATAATTTTATCATAATCGTCACGTTTATTGTGATCATAATATCATCAAAATCATTATTGATGTTACCTTCATAATCAACATCACTGCGACCAGTACCACCATCAAACCACCACCTTCACCGATACCATCACCACCAGCATCACCGTCACCATCAGTACCACCGTCACCATCACCATCACCATCACTATAATCATCACCGTCATCACATCATCATCATTACCGTCACCATCACCGTCACCATCACCGTCATCACCATCATCACATTACCGTCATCATCACCGTCACATTCACCATCACCATCACCATCACCATCACCATCACCATCACCATCATCCACCATCACCGTCACCGTCACCGTGACCATGAGTCAAGGTTCTGATTGTCGCAGTTTAGATATTCTATTCAAAGTAGTGGCTGTCGTTAGTTTGAATGAAATCACTCAAGAGTTCTCCAAGTAAAGGAATGGTTAAATCAAGGCAGTCTTTATCCATCCATTCATGAGGCTCTTCCTCAGTTGAATGAAATTGTTTGGCGGCAATATATATATATATATATATATATATATATATATATATATATATATATATATATATATATATATATATATATATATATATTTAGAAAGCCAGGGATTCCTCCTGAAGGGGAAAGTCCTCCTCCTCGGTGACCGACTTCGTTCGCAAGTTTCCCTCTTCCCGAAGTCATGACCTGAAGAAACTCTTCAGGATCTGAGAAGTTCATCTGGGATCATCCCCCTCCCTCCCCAATTCTTTTTATAAATTAAATTAACTGACGCTCGTGAGACCAAAGTATATAAAGTGAGCCGTTCGATCGACGAGGTCTAACTTTCGAAATTGCAGTCCCGTTCTCTGCATTTGTTTTGGTTGACGCCAAGCGTCTTTATCCACCTGATGGAAAAGAGTTGAAAAAAGGGGTGGATCTCGGTAGATTGGGGCCCCATTTTTTCCCAAATCCATCCCCTAAAGTAAGACCGTCTGGAATTAGCCAGAACAAAATCTTCAAAGAGCGTTACTGAATTTGAATAAATTTATAACCGACACTATACTGAACAAAAGTATTCGGCCCAGTTGTTCCCTTGTGGCGCGTTAGTTGTTTTATTCTGTCTGGCGCCAGGCGATTTTATTCTAACATTAGTGTTGTCTTGAAGGCACGGCTGGTGAATATCTCGAAAGAATCTTCGGGACCCGACAAGCCACGGTTGCCGCAACCATCACCTGCGGCCGTTTTCTATGCATTCGCCACAGCGGCCGCCGTGCTTCCGTCTCTTGCGTGCGCTCGTAACTGCGGCGGCCCGGCCGCAACATTCTCTCTCTTAGGTCGTCCAATTGATGGTCTCTGACCTGACCCCGTTCTTCTTTTTTCTTTCTTTCGGGTGTTTCTCAACAACTTCTCAATGCACATGCTGCACTTCGGGATTTGAGACTTGCGCTACCTCTTCTAAATGGACACACATACACACACACAAACACACACGCGCACACACACACACACATACATACACATACCCATACACACACACACACACACACACACACACACACACACACACACACGCACACGCACACATACACACACACGCACACACGCACACACACGCACACGAACACACACGAACACACACACACACACACACACACACACACACACACACACACACACACACACACACACACACACACACACGCACACACACCTGTGTATAAGTGAATTTCACATTTTACAGTTTCACCATCTTTTCCCACACATAGTGGGTAGCCATCCGCAACACACCATGAGCGGGTCATCTGCCCTTCAAATCAGAGGTCAGGAGAGGATGGGGGAGAAGAATGTGAAGAGTTTCCTCCCTCCCACATTTCACGGGACGCTGAATATGTAAATACCAATGTAGCGTTTTAATGGCTTCGGCACCAAGACTATAATGACTTCGTATCAAAAGAGGCACTGTACTGTGAGACTCAGTCTAGGCCAGCTACTTCCAGCATAATACGTGGACGTCAACTCCAGCTATATGGGCATCTTGTGGCACGTTTACCTGATGTTGATCCTACTCACAGGGTTCCTGTCTTCGCAAGAGACAACTCTCGATGGAGGAGACGAAGAAGGGGACGACGCCCACAGAACTCAGGGCTGCTGAGGCAATTTGATCGAACCTGTAGGGAGCTGTCTGGAGAGGTGAGGGTGGGTGCATGGGAGCTTGTTCGGAGGAGAGACCGTTTGGACTGGCGACGCGCCAGCGTATGAATGAAGCAACGTGCTCCCTGATGGTGATGATGAATATATACTATATACTCATATCCTACCATTCTTTCTCCCAGGCGCAAAATTATCCATAAGTATAGAAGCGCTGGTGAATATTTTTTGTTATTTCATATTCTAAACCTCCCAACCTCTCGTGTCCTTTACTCCTCTTCTTCCACCTCTCTACTTTTCCTTCCATCTTCCTTTCTCATGTCTCCTCCTCCTTCGTTGGGCTCTCTTGCATTGTTCTTTTCTCCTCCTCTTCCCCTCTAGTCACTTCTTTACACTCTCTCCATTTTCTCTTCAATTTTCTCTTTTCTTCCTTTTCATTTAATTTTCGGGTCTCACCTCTTTCTCGCTCTCTCTCTCTCTCTTTATCTCTTTCTCTCTCTCTTATCACTTTTGATCTTATCAATTCGATTAGGATGCTGCTTTCCTGTTATTTTTAATTTTCTATATTTTAATTTTTTTACATTTACTCAGTCTCGTTTATTACGGTCATCTCTTATATATTCACTTGGCTTATTATGCACTCCCCAAGCAGCCCATTTACACGGAATTTACCCGATTTCCTTCGAGTCATTCCCAGTATTGGCATTTTCCTCTCCATTATACTCTCTCCACTTTACCCCAACTCTGCATTACCTAACGCTTTCCTTCCCTCGCAGTCGTTCTTGTTTGCTCCAGCCACCTTTCTTGCATCCAACAGAGCCAGTAGTATCTCCTTGCCCTTGGCAAACATCATTTGCCAAACAAAAAAACCCGCGGGAGAAGACGTCTTTGTGTTGTGGTCTTCCCGGTGGAGGAGGCGTTGCGTATCTTGAGTCATTCCGTGTGATGACTCAACTTGGAATATTTTCTTTTCTTCAGTGTCACGTGACCTTATTCACAAGAAACGACTCGGTCCAAGATGGGGTCTCGCTCGATCGGGACCCATTTCTGTCTGAGTCTTCTGGTCTTCCTGCGGAGAGATGACGTTGCCCAGTTGTTTTGACGTTACCCAGTTGTCTTGAGGTTGCCCAGTTGTCTTGACGTTGCCCAGTTGTCTTGACGTTGCCTAGTTGTCTTGACGTTGCCCAGTTGTCTTGACGTTGCCCAGTTGTCTTGACGTTGCCCAGTTGTCTTGACGTTGCCCAGTTGTCTTGACGTTGCCCAGTTGTCTTGACGTTGCCCAGTTGTCTTGACGTTGCCCAGTTGTCTTGACGTTGCCCAGAATAAAATTCGTACAGTGTGTCACCTAGTAGAAGGGTTAATCACGTGACATACTTTATTATTTATATATTTACTTATTTATTTATCTAGTTATCTATTATTTTTTTGTATTGAAAAATACTATCTAAACACGGGTTTCTCTCTTCCTCTCTCTCGATTGAGTGCCACTCTCAATATTTGTCACGTTCTTCACAATATTCTATTCATATCACTCACAATACACGTGTCCTATCATTTGCATCCCTATTTCTTTCTAAAAAAGAAAATACATACATATACTCGTACCAACTTCTTTTTCACTTTTACAAGGGAGGTAGCCAAAGTCAAAGGCATAAATCCACTCCCACCCATCTCATCCCCACATACTCCACTCCCATTCACCACCCCTCCCCCCTCTTATCTTGGCTCCTCCTGGATGACTGGCCATCCCTGCATCTCGTCCGCTGCCCTGGGTCAGAAGCAATGTAGCAAGACACAGTACATCCACAACAAGGCCGCTTCATTTAATCGGTGATCTACCCCTCTCCGTCCCCTCATGCAGAAAAAGATAAGACGGGGAGAAATCCCTTCGGGCTGCGCCAAAATATCATTCACACATACTCCATCATTCCCCATTCTCCTCACACCCTTCCAAAAAAAAAAAAAAAAAAGTACATGACGCTAAAAAAAATCTGCGTCATGTTACTGACAACACGCATATCATACGACTCTAAACACTCTTCCAGTGGCAGTGGCACATTACGCTTGTCTTGTCACTGCGTTGACATAAATCACAAAACCCTTCACCTTTGCGCCCATCTGCAAGTCAAAGTGACATTGGGTAAATTTTGGGTCCTCAGCATCAGCTCTGTGTGAGTGTGTGGAAGATAACCACTGTTTTATTGAACACTCAATCCATTATGATTGTAGTTTTGTTATAATTGCGTTTATGCGATTGACGATAGTTACTGTGATGGAATTTACCGACCGCAGCCAATTATGGAGGAGCTCTGATGGGAGTGAGGGAGGGGGGAGTGAGTGAGTGAGTGAGAGAGAGAGAAGGAGGGATGAAGGCATATGAACTATTTAGAAGTACTGGTGTTCCCAATTCTTATAACCGTAATACACTCAAACTTATTTACTAACATTTGATTTCTCTACTTCTATGATGAAAAACATATTCCAGGAGATATTTAGCTGCGGCCGAAGTCCTCAACTTCGTCTTCTCTAGATTGAAGAGCAGCCTTGGAATTCCTTGATGGGGTGGGGAATGAGAAGATCACCAGTTCAGTTCTGACCTTAGTTGTCGACTCGAGGAGGCACCTTGATATTCTCTCCTAACTTTCCATCCATCATCTTCTGCAATACTTGTGGTTTACACTCCAGTTTCATTTCTTATTCATTTATTTACTTTTTTTACTTGTTCAATTTTACTGTACTTTGTGATGTGAGTGGGAAAAGGTCATCTTGAACGTCTCCATCTACAAATGTCTGCCTTTCGTTCTTAGGATCCATGAGACTATTTTTAAAGACGGGATTTGCCTCAAAGATCAGAGGAGTTTGGTCACTACGAGTATTTCTTACCTTTTCTTTGTAATTACTCCCTCAATGCTAATCAGTAATATTTTACTACTTTTTTTAGCTGTATTTAGTATCATATGACACAATTTTTTTTTTTTAAATGACCAAAGAAAGTAAAGTTTCCATTCCATCGCAGCAAAAATAAAAATGTAGAGAAATTTAAATCTGATGTTCTTACACTTTAGCTCAGTGTTCTTGTTCCCTCAGTATCCCGGTAAACTGAGAAATGCTGGAAAACGTCATCCTGATGGAAGCCGGATAGATCTCTGCCTGAAATGGCTTTTGATCGACCAAAACAAGGAACATCTCAGTTACATCCCTTCATTTGTATAAAATGTACACAAAATAGTTTGATACATTTTACAAAAAACACCTCAACCAAATCACTTAATTGAATTGTTTAAGGGCCATTTACTCTCTAGAATTTAAGAAACGACCCTCTGGTTAATCTAGGGTATTTCCTGGCTGAATAGAATCGTCTGGTAACAACCAGATTGGATATACAAGACGACGACAGTCAAGGAGTTAATCGATTTAACTTTCAATGGCTTTCAAGAGCGTTCTATTTTCATTTAATGACCCACCCACACACCCTTCAAAGTCCCCTCAAGGTTGCAACACGTGCTAGGTTCATGACGTGGCTGATTTACGTGACCATGTGTGGCCTTCCACGTCCTTCAACGTACCACTGTGGTGGCCGTAGGGCATAATGTCGTTCTGCACGACCCAACTTGCTCAAGAATATAGAGGACGCTGGCAGCTACTCGCTTTGTTTCATCACCCAGCCCCACCCAGCCGACAGAGAGCGTCGAGGGTCGATTTTGTAGTTCAGAACACAAGTAAAATGCCTGTAAATGCCGCTTTGCGCCCGGGAGAATACTAAGTACGCTTTGGAAGGTCTTGATCCGAGTTGTGACGTCATGTCGCTTGTGTTTCAATTTTCAAAACACTTTTTCCAAACAGAAGGCCCAATAATGAAGAAAATGTATAACAGCATATACATGTGCACACCTACGTGTATGTGCTGTAAATATACCGGTATGCGCGTGTATATTGTATAGGTATGTACTTTGTATATGCATACTGTATGTATACATATATAAAAAATGATGTCTTGTACCAGACGTAATATCCTGATGGTATTATTGAATAACTTCTGAATTACTGATGCCGTCCCTAATCATGGGACATGGACACACCATTTCCATTTTATTATTATTATTATTATCATTATCAAACATTGGGTATATTTTGGGTGCTTAACATCAGCTCCCTCTGTGTGTGTGTGTGTGTGTGTGTGTGTGTGTGTGTGTGTGTGTGTGTGTGTGTGTGTGTGTGTGTGTGTGTGTGTGTGTGTGTGTTTGTGTTTGTGTTTGTGTTTTTGAGCGTGTTTGTGTTTGTGTGTGGAGAATAACCACTGTTATAATGAATACTCATTCCAATATGATTGTTATTTTGTTATGTATACGTTCATATGATTGAAGAGCTCCGATGGGGGTAAGGGAGGGAGGGAGGGAAGAGGGGAGGTAGAGACGGAGGGAGGTTTTGGGGGGAATCAGCTGGTATGACGTAAAATTTCGTATTCCAAGTCACTCCGGGTTAATGGCGATGAAAGTCCGACTTTCTTCATGATCGTTGAGACGGATCGTCGCGTTTCACTTTTATTTGGGAATTGTGACTCCGTGACAGGAAGAGTCTTTTTGTAAAGAAGAAGAAGAAAGAAAAAAGTGTGTTGGGGGGGGAGGGGGGTTCGGAAAAATAGAAAATTTTAAGTGCGGTTGTATTGAGTTGAACTGTGTTGCTCCGGGTTTAGGTAGGTTATTTTCCAGGTGCAGGGTTTCGTAGTAATAGCCTAACCCAATCCAGCATAGCCAAACCCAACCCACTCCAACGTAACACACTCCAACGCAACCCACTCCAACGCAACCCAACACAACCCACTCCAACGCAACCCAATCCAACCCAACCCAGCTAAACCAAACCAAACCTAACTTAGTCCAGCCAAACCCAGCATAGCCCAACTAAACACAGTATAGCTTAACCCAACCCAACCCGACCCAATTCCAACCCAACCCCAACCCAACCCCAACTTAACGCAACCAAAGAGAACAATAAATTTGTTAGATAAATAACAAAATTTAGTGAGGACCTACTTACAAAAAAAAATAAAAAAAAAATCACTCGCTTGGCATTCATTATAGCAATGGGGTTTATGTATTCGTTAATTCATTATCATCATATATGAATTTAATTTTTTCAAATTTGTAAATTTATTTTGGTTTTTATCCATTCAAATTTTTCAATTCATTTTGGTTTTTATTCATTCAAATTTTTAAATTCATTTTGATTATATTAATTCAAATTTTTAAATTCATTTTGATTTTTATTCATATGCATAGTCTTACTATGCAACTTATCTTTATTTTAAATTCATTCCATTAACATCTCATTAATTTCAATTTTCATAAATTCATTGTGGCGCTGAATGATCATTTTGGTCCCAGTGCCTGGCCGTCGGCCAAAAACTCATAAATCAATCATTATAGCAATGGGAAGAATATCTTTTGGGCAGTATAGGTTTATTAAATTCAGGGGACCCCCATCAAATAAATAAAGTCGCCAGTCTCCTAGCTGAAGTCGCCTGGGGGTTGTCGATATCAATTACCCATATAAGTAAAGGTCAGGACGCTTTCTGGCGGAATTGCGCATCATCTTGAGCATCATGTCCTTATATGGACGTTGACCGTTGATTGGTGACGGCGCGGGTCGTGTTTGCACCTCAGTCGCTCATATGACACGGTCGTGTGCGCGTGTCAACTTCTCATGAGCATCAGCCTTGTATGAAATTTATTTTCTACTTTGCGAAATGCAAATGTAGTATATTATTAACTATGTAATTGCTAAATATGATCAAGTTAACATGATTTGGGTGATTATTTCTTAGTTGTTGTATACAAAGACTATTATCCTCTTCGTAGAAAATACATAGACGCAGAACTCCTAAACAGACAAACGCAGTTTTTGATATAAAACTAATTCACACAAATTGTCCTCATCATTTACTATCAAACTAATATTAGGGTTTTTTTTTTATTTTTTTTTTATTATTATTCATAATCCAGTTCTTTCCACTTCTACAAGAGCAATTAGTTTGTACATAAAAAATATGCAAACCTTTTCTATAATCGCATATCCAAAATACCATTATTGTTATCAATTTCCTAACTTCATTTCCTGGCTTACTGAAGACAACGCATTTTATTATGTCTATTCATGATACCGTATAGAATCATTGTATCTATAAAAAATACAAAAAATTACTAAACAGTCACAATAAATTGAAATATTACATTTGAAAAGATTCTAACAAAAAAAGAAAAAACGTGGGAAATAGTCTGCCTTAAAAATTAGTTTCCTAATTTACTGAAACGCAGTGAATCAAAGTTAATAATAGCAACTGTGATAATTGCTATATATTTATGATGAAGTAAGTAATAACTTATTGGTATACAAGACCAGTTTCAAATAGTCTCACAAATTCTTACACGCATTGTCGTGTATTTGTTACTAAAATTAACATATTTATGGGAAGATGAAATTCAATATTTTTAATAAAATTATTTCAGTCCTTAGTAATTTTCAAGTTCCTCTTCACATCCAATTTGATATACTTGTTTAATTTTCATTTTTGTTTATTTAGTTTTTTGTTTGTACGTACCGTTTCAACCATCGACGCCAATGTTAGTCGTGAACACTGTGTACAGATTACGTCATCGAATTAAAGAAGATCGAAAGCGAGTAAACTGCACATAATCAATTAAAATAAAAGAAATGAGCGGTTGGCAAGACGCAGACTGGTGATCGAAGATGCAAATGGCGAAAAGAGACGGTGTCA
>NC_134777.1:91416124-91418624 GCF_046742065.1 Oratosquilla oratoria
GGAAGGGAGAGAGGGAGATAGGGAGAGAGGAAGAGGGGAGAAGGAGGGGAGGGAGAGGAGAGGAGGGGGAGGGAGGAAGGGAGAGGGAGACAGGAATTAATACAACAGAATATATTTATTCTTACGTGGTTGTATGGCAAGTTTTTGCTTGAATTATTATGCATAATATTTTTTTTTCTTGCGTCCATTAACGGTTGGCTTTTCTTTTAGCGATGCAAGAGCTGTGATAGTTGTAGTGTAGGTTATTCCGAGCAAGTGGTAGTCTAGTTTTTGCAACCATTTGCTACATGCTTCTTGGCCAAGAGAGAGAGAGAAGAAGCAAAAAGGAAAATATCTACTGGAAACTGTCGTTTTCTTTGACTCGAAACAATGGCAGTCCGCTTTAGCCGATACTTACAAAACATCTGCATTTGCAAGTAAATATTTCACCAGAGCCTTGACGTAATGAGCGGGAAATAATAACCTTTAGATATATATTAGAAATAAAAAATCATATGATGGTAAAATAATGAAGCTCGCACACTGAATTCTCTTTAGTTGTTCAGCCGAGTTCGTGGCAAACCACAACAATGATTCGAAGCGTCGTTACTGACTTGACGCTTCGAAACGCGCACAACGAGTGTGTCGACACGGGGCTTGTTGTTGTCACTTGCCAAATTGCCAGTTGCCAGTTTACTGTTGACTGTGGTCTCGACGCGGTGCGACTTGCAAGGTCAGATCGATGCTGAACCGACACACATATCAACAACTGACCATAGGTGTACAATTTCTTGCCCATTACGCAATGCTGGTCATGGTACAAATCCTTGAATACAGAAACCCAGTATGCCGTTATATTTACGAAATGTGTCTAGTTTTCTTGTTGGGGAATTTGTAGAAATTAGAAAATGTCTAATACTAGAAAAGTGACCACACAATTATATTTCCATATTATTGTATCATGTCTATAAACGTTTTATATATGTTATGATTTTCTTTTCATTTTTGTCATCATTAAAACTGCATTCCTTCGTTTAGACAAAATCATATGAAAGCACGTTTAAGAATATAAACAGCATATCTAATCAATTAACTAAAAAAAAAATCTAAAATCTTAATCAAATACTTTTTTCTCATCCTTTTTCGGATACAAAAATTCTCTAGAAGTAAATAAAATCACCTGGCGGCAGCAAGACTGATATACTGGAGTCTTTGATAAAACAATGAGAGCACGTGTTGGACTCGTGATCGACAGCTATTACCTTCCAGGATGAGAGCTCAGATGTCATATATGCCCCGATGTATGGGTAATGCACACACACACACACACACACACACACACACACACACACACACACACACACACACACACACACACACACACACACACACACACACACACACACACACACAGCCAACGCCTTGCCCACCAGAGCTGGGATGCCGGCTTGCAATGCTATGATGCTTTTCAGACCTGGGCGGTGACTCAAATTCAGATCGCTGATTTAGCGGTCGAGCGCGGTGTGAGTGTGTGCGTGTGTTTGTGCAATTTCGTAGGCGTGTGCGTGCGTGCGTGTACATGCGTCGTCTATGTGTACAAGATGAGAGGAATTTCAAGGCCGATGGTTCTCGTGTTGGGATGATTAGCAAGAAGAATGACCAATCTAGTTGTTTCGTTCTTTGCGATTTCTCCATTTTGCTTTTCTTTCGAAGTCTCGCCGTGTTTGTTTCGTATCTACAACTTTGTTCCCACAACATTTAATGCCAGGGTAATTTACGCGATTAAAGTTAGTTTTAGGCTTTTGCTGCCGTCGCCATCTTCGGTGGTGAAATGTTCTCGTTTGTGTTGGACATTGATATAATAGTTCGACTTGCTGCAACATCGAGGACCTTGTCGGGAACTGGGATCGGCTGTGTACTTGTTTGACACGTTTTGTAACCTTATTTAGCCAACTTCTCTTTTTTTTTTTTTTTTGAGGTCGTGGTTGGCGGTGGGGGCTTGAATTCGGGTTTTACTGGGTGATTTCTAAGAACGACGGAAAATTTAGTTTGACAGATTTGCTATGAAAGTGTAATATTCTAACAGGAAATCTTAAATCGCGGACGAGTAACGTCATATCGTCGATGGAGAGTGCTTTTGATTTCAAAATTTCTCGCCTCACCTCCCCAAACCGCTGCTGTGAGCCTTTTCCAAAAGTCTTTCTCCACAGTTTGTCCAACTATTTCTGTTCTTTCTCCACTCGTTCTTCGCTTCCTTTCCTCCCCTTCATCCTCCATCTCCCGCCTTCCGTCCACTTTCTCTTCTTCATAAAACAATTTTATTTTCTCCAACTTTTGGGGATTTTTTTTTTTTTATTGTCTCGCGTCGCTTTGTATGCTGGCAAACAACACGGAAACTTCTGAAAAATAATCTTATCTTATTCTTTCCAATATTCTTTATATTTTCTCCAAAAAATCTTTCCTGTGTGAAATAGCGACAATTTGATGCGGTTTTAATGTTAGAATAACTTGTATATATTGA
>NC_134777.1:91426124-91431124 GCF_046742065.1 Oratosquilla oratoria
ATGCATACATACGAACATACATATATACATACATACTACATAGTTTATATATATCCACATACATATATACATACATGCTTACATTCACACACACATACTTCATAGTCCACACATACACATATGCATATATATATATATATATAAACGAACATCCATGTACTATATATATACATACATACTACATAGTGCATACATACATACATGCATACATTTATACATTTTATTTTATACACACATACACACAAGCATACACACATACACACAAATATACACACATACACACAAACATACACACGAACATACACACGAACATACACACGAACATACACACGTACATACACACATACATACGCACATACATACATACATACATGTATACATACATACATACATGCATACATACATACATACATACATACATAAACAAGCGGACACACGCATATCTACTAGTGACTTTTCTCTTGGTATAGAAATCGCCAACCACTTCTCTTGTAAAGACAGGTTTCCTAAACCTGGCTGGATCCAGTAGAGACAAGGTTCATTCACGGCCCTTTCTAGATAGATAGAGAAACTAGTAGCCCAGCTTTCTAGGATTCGAGCCTCGCGTGAACGACTTTCAAAAACATGGTCCTATCTAGTATTTTCCTAGAAGCCCTAATAGTCGATCGAGTGAATAGCTAGTGACGATTCCCCATCAAGAGTAGATTCACCGTATCTAGATGCGCTGGGGAGAATGGTCCCGTCCTCCTCCTAGAAATGTGTCAGGAAAGATAGACTCTAGATCTCCACCGCTCATCTAATCTTAATTTCAATTCCCCGTTTTCTTTCTTTTTTATAATTCATCTCGTCGTCATCTCTAGCCGTGGGAGGACGCTACGGGGTTGACTGATATTATCAGGAAACGCCCAGACTAAAGACAATTGTGTTACCTGGTACGGAGAGTCCCCGTTGACAACAGAGATGAAAAGAAAAGTGCCACTCGGGACTGCATAATAATTAACTGATTAAAAAATTGACTAATCAATCAGACAATCAATCACTTTATTCATCAATTAATTAATGGATTTATCTATTCATCTGTTTCTTTCTCTTTATTCATTTACTAATTCTTAATTATGTATTTCAAATAATTTATTTATCTAATTATTTATTCATTTATTTACTTATTTATTTTTTGGGGATGGATGAACTACTTCGATTGGAAATCTTCCTTATACATGCTCACACACACACACACACACACACACACACACACATCACACACACAAACACACACACACACTCACACACACAGACACACAGCACACACACACACACACACACACACATGTATATGTGAGTAAATATATATATATATATATATATATATATATATTATATTATATATATATATATATATATATATATACATATGGGAAGATATGATAGGGTTACCAGTTACTTTGTCCGCACTGGGAGCAACGACGGGTACCTGTTTGTGGTTGGTGGTCCTACGAGACGGGCGTCAGAGAGAATCATCATCTCTTTGCCACCGTCTCCAAGACCCGTCAATACCACCCTTGCCTCTTTTCGGAGGTGAAACCCCGAGGGGCTGACACTCGGTCTCCAAAGTCTGAACTAAATCAATTGAATTATGGCTAAGCAAACCAGAGAGTAATGGGTTGGATGAGGAGGGGGAAAAGGAAGAAGAGGGCGGAGAGGAGGAAGAGGAGGGTGAGGGTGAGAGGAAGGAGGGGGAGAAGAAGGAGGAGTAAGAGGAGGGGAAAAGGAGGGGGAGTTGGAGGAGGGGGAGAAGGTGGGGAGCAGTGGATTGGGAGGAGGGAAGGAGGGGAGAAAGAGGGGGAAGAGGGGAGGAGTGGGAGGAGGGGAGAAAGAGGGAGAGGAGGGGAGGATTGAGAGGAGGGGAGGATTGAGAGGAGGGGAGCAGTGGGAGGGGGAGGAGGTGAGTGGGAGGGGGAGAAGGAAAGGGAGGAATGGGAGGAGGGGGAGAAGGAGAGGGAGGAGTGGGAGGAGGGGGAGAAGGAGTGGGAGGAGGGGGAAGAAGGAGTGGGAGAAGGGGGAGAAGGAGGGAGGATTGGGAGGAGGGAGAAGGAGGGAGAGGATTGGAAGGAGGGGGAGAAGGTGGGAGAAGAGTGGGAGGAGGGGGAGAAGGAGGGGAGGAGTAGGAGTGGGAGCAGTGGGAGAAGGAGGGGGAGTAGTGGGAAGGAGAGGAGGAGGGGGAGGAGGGGAGGAGTGGGAGGAGGGGGAGGAGGGGAGGAGGGGGAGGAGGGGAGGAGGGGGAGGATTGGGAGGAGGGGGAGGAGGGGAGGAGGGGGAGAAGGAGGGGAGTAGGGGAGAAGGAGGGGAGGAGTGGGAGGAGGGGGAAAAGGAGGTGGAGGAGTGGGAGGAGGTGAGGAGGGGGAAAAGGAGGGAGAGGAGTGGGAGGAGGGGAAAGAGAAAAGAGAGAAGAGCGAGAGAGACGCTCTAACTGCAGAATGAGGCCAGCAGTCCCGAGGTGATGTTCCATGAGGGGGGAGAGGGGGAGAAGGGGGGGGAAAGGGGGACCTAGACTGAGGGATGTAAAGAGGACTGGGGGAGGGGAGAAAGGGAGGAATTATTGTGAGATTAGATTCTAAGAAGATAGGTATATAATGTGTATTTACGCACGCACGCACATGCATAAGTACAATGATCCAAAACGTGGCGAGGCATAGATACACATACGGACGCACACACACGCACATACGTAAGCACACACACACACACACACACACACACACACACACACACGCGCGCGCGCGCGCACACACACACGCACACACACACGCACGCACACACGCACGCACACACACACACACACACACACACACACACACACACACACACACACACACACACACACACACTAGTAAAATGAAATAACCAAATTGATTGGCAGTCTCGTACACAAACCATATGAGGCAAAGTTAATATTGTTGGAAAGATGAGAGAGGGAGTCGGAGAGAGAGAAAGAGAGCGAGAGAGAGGGAGAGACAGACAGACAGACAGACAGAAAGACAGACGGTGAGAGACAGAGACAAAGAGAGACAAAGACAAAGAGAGAGAGAGAGACAGAGAAGATAGAGAGAAGACAGAGAGACGGAAGACAGACAGACAGAGAGACAGAGAGACAGACACGCACACACACACACACACACACACACACACACACACACACACACACACACACACACAGAGAGAGAGAGAGAGAGAGAGAGAGAGAGAGAGAGAGAGAGAGAGAGAGAGAGAGAGAGAGAGAGATGGAGGGAGGCAAACGGAGAGAGAGAGAGATAAAGAAAGGGAGGCAGACAGAGAGAAAGAGAGAGGGAAAGAGAGGGAGACAGACAGAGAGAGATACAGAGGGAGAGAGAGATACAGAAGGAGAGAGAGATACAGAGGGAGAGAGCGATACAGAGGGAGAGAGAGATACAGAGAGAAAGAGAGATACAGAGGGAGAGAGAAATACAGAGGGAGAGAGAGATACAGAGGGAGAGAGAGATACAGAGGGAGAGAGAGATACAGAGGGAGAGAGAGATACAGAGGGAGAGAGAGATACAGAGGGAGAGAGAGATACCGAGGGAGAGAGAGATACCAAGAGAGAGAGAGATACAGAGGGAGAGAGAGATACAGAGGGAGAGAGAGATACAGAGGGAGAGAGAGATACAGAGGGAGAGAGAAGCAGAGGGAGGGAGAGAGAGAGATAAAAAAACACAGAGAGAGATGCAGAGGGAGAGAGAGATACAGAGAGAGAGAGAGAGAGAAAGATACAGAGGGAGAGGGAGATACAGAGGGGGAACGAGATACAGAGGGAGAGAGAGATAGAGGGAGAGAGAGATACAGAGGGAGAGAGAGAAACAGAGGGAGAGAGAAATACAGAGGGAGAGAGAGATACAGAGGGAGAGAAAGATACAGAGGGAGAGAGAGATACAGAGGGAGCGAGGGAAACAGAGGGAGAGAGAGATACAGAGAGAGAGATACAGAGGGGGAGATACAGAGGGAGAGAGAGATACAGAGAGAGAGAGATACGGAGGGAGAGAGAGATACAGAGGGAGAGAGAGATACAGAGGGAGAGAGAGATACAGAGGGAGAGAGAGCTACAGAGGGAGAGAGAGATACAGAGGGAGAGAGAGATACAGAGGGAGAGAGAGATACAGAGGGAGAGAGAGATACAGAGGGAGAGAGAGATACAGAGGGAGAGAGAGATACAGATGGAGAGAGAGATACAGAGGGAGAGAGAGATACAGAGGGAGAGAGAGAGAGAGAGAAACACAGAGATAGATAGATAGATAGATAGATAGATAGATTATGGTGTTTATATAAATAGAATAAACAAATAAAAATGAGGGAGAAGATATTTTGATTTGGGGTAGCAGGTATAGAAAAATATTAATTGAAAAGACATAATTTTTGTAATCTCTTTACTTAAAAAAAAAGATAAAATAGAAACTGAAATAGAATGAAATAGAATAAGAATAAAACAAAATAAGGTAAAATAAGGTAAAATAAGATGAAATGAAATGAGATCAAATGAGATAAAACAAACTAAAAGGAGATGAAATAAAATGAAATAAGATAACTTGAAATGAATTCGAATCAAATTAGATAAAAGACGAAAATAAAAAGGAATTATACCGAAATCGTGACGAGTCTCCTGGTGTCTACGACGTGCGAGTTCGAGAGAGACCAGTTTCGAGTTCGGTTGGCGACGACCTCCTGAGAGCTTCCAGATCGTGCCTTCTCGGAGGGAAAAGGTCTTCTGCGGCTCCCAGTATGCCCCATTTTTTTTTTTTTTTTTTTTTTTTTTTTTTTTTGCGTACCACGATTTTTATCACTTGGGTCGGTAATTCATTAAGTATTTCTCGTTCTTGCCCATTCAGAATGTTTCTATATGCAGCGGTACCCGTTTAGTTAAAATGGTTTTAACTAAACCAAAATATACTCACGTAGCAACAACGTGGGTCTGACTTGTATGTACATAAAGT
>NC_134777.1:91441124-91463624 GCF_046742065.1 Oratosquilla oratoria
AGCGTCGCGCCATATTATAGAAAATAGTTTTCGTTGTTTGGTCTTTATTACACAAAACAACTTTTTTTTTCGTAATTGTTTTATTGTATATAACTTTTTTTCTTTTTTTTCAATATTTCGTTAAGTCTTTATGACAAGACTTTTTTCGTAGCCAAGTGTTTCGTTGTATACGATTTTTTTATTGTTGTATTGAAGATGGACAGTCATAGCAAGTTAACTGAATAAAATCGCTTGCCGGCAGCATAGAATAAATTGTGTCCACTAGAGTACTTACATTTTGGGGTACCATATTGGTTATGTCATGTAATTCGTCAGATAATTTTATCAAAAAGAGAAAGGTGGCAAGCAAGGGTCACGACCGAAAGACATCCCGTTCAAACAGGAGGGCCACCCAGATTTCATCTTCATAATAAAATTGGACAAAAATGTCATAAAAAAAAAATAATCCTCTATTTTCGCGGCTCAATAAAGTTGTCTCCAATTAAGTAGAAAAAAATGCGTCAAGTACTTCTCCTGGTTGAAGAGATTTATTGTATGTCTTCCTTCACTTGGTTGATATTTAGTCTGAAGAAAGTTTATAAAGAGTTTCTTTGGCGGAAATGATTGTCGCGTCATTTGTGTTGATCAGCCGGGCAAAACGAGGAACGTTAACAAGAAAAAAGGAGTATATACCAACTATTTTCAAGATTAAAAAAAAAGAAGACACAACGTGCTTTTCAGTCTGTTCAAATGTGACGACAATAATACAGAAAAAAATTATCTTGTTTTTCAACTTGAAGACCCTCATATCCGGCCGCGTGGGTGATCAAGAGAAAACGAGACAAGAAAACCTGTGACCGTTTTTTTTTCTTTCTTTTTTTTTCAAAGAGAAGAGACAGTAAACTGGTTGCTGACATACTTGTACACGAAGGACGTGTCACTTGACCAGGGTGGAAAGTACGGGTGGTAGTGGATGTTGTGCGTGCGTGTGTGTGTGTGTGTGTGTGTGTGTGTGTGTGTGTGTGTGTGTGTGTGTGTGTGTGTGTGTGTGTGTGTGTGTGTGCGTGTGTGTGCGTGTGTGTGTGTGCGTGCGTGCGTGTGTGTGTGTGTGTGTACGTACGTGTGTGTGTGTGTGTACGTACGTGTGTGTGTACGTACGTGTGTGTGTACGTACGTGTGTATTCACTTGGTCTTTGGATCACGTGTTGGACTCGTGATCGACAGCTATTTCCTCCTGGAAGAGAGCTCAGAGCTCGTAGGTCCGATCTATGGGTAATGCTATGACCTTGCACACACACACACACACCCAACTCCCCGCCCACGAGAGTCAGAGTAACGACCCGAGGCACAGCGATACCGAAATAATTTCGGCCCTGGGCAGGATTCGAACTGGGTACTGGGAGCACTTCTACTTCCCAGTTCAGCGCTCTACCAACTGTGCCACCGAGTCGGTGTGTGTGTACGTGTGTGTGTGTGTACGTGTGTGTACGTGTGTACGTGTGTGTACGTGTGTGTATGAGTGAGTGAGTGAGTGAGAGTGTGTGTGAGTGTGTGTGTGTGTGTGTGTGTGTGTGTGAGAGAGAGAGAGAGAGAGAGAGAGAGAGAGAGAGAGAGAGAGAGAGAGAGAGAGAGAGAGAGAGACGGACAGACAAAGTACATGAAAGAGATAGAGGTAGACAGGCACAAACAGACGGGCACAGACAGATAGACAGACAGACGGAGACAGATAGAGGGAGACAGTTTGTATGAAAGTGGTAGGGCCCGACAAGTCTATCGAAATAAACACCACGAGTGAGGTCGGAGTCTTTATTAGAACGACGTTTTGCTTGTCAGAGCTTTTTCAAGCACATCATTTACTTGAAAAACCTGTACCAAGCAAAACATCGTAATAATTAAGGCTCCGTCCTCACCCGAGATGTTTATTTCGATAGACTAAGGCCGGCGACACACGTGCAGTTTAAACTGACAGTTACAACTGTTCAGTTATAACTGTCAGTTGGAACTGCACCTGTGTGGGTATCTCAGTGTCACTGAGATATCCACACACGTGCAGTTTCAACTGACAGCTATAAATGAACAGTTGTAACTGTCAGTTTAAACTGCACGTGTGTGGCCGGCCTTAGACAGATAAACAGACACGAACAGACTGACTGACGGAGACAGATAGACAGACAGACTGACGGAAAGAGATAGACTGACGGAGACAGATAGACAGACAGACTGAGGGAGACAGACAAACGGACTGACGGAGACAGACAAACGGACTGACGGAAACGGATAGACAGACAGACGAAGACACACAGACTAACGGAGACAGATAGATAGACAGACAGACAGACGGAGACAGACACAGACTTACGGAGATAGACAGACAAACAGACGGAGACACAGACAAATAGACGAAGACAGACAGACAGACAGGCAGACAGGCAGGCAGACAGGCAGACAGACAGACAGACACAAACAGACAGACACAGAGATAGACATAGATACTCGTAGAGAGAGAGAGAGAGAGAGAGAGAGAGAGAGAGAGAGAGAGAGAGAGAGAGAGAGAGAGCGAGCGCGAGAGAGCGATCATCTGAGAGAAATCCGTGCGTGAGTCAATACAATTGAGAAGTGTTGGGATTTCGTGACATGGACTGTTGCCTGGTCTTTTGCAATGTTCAATTCATTAGTCCCGCTAGTAAACAACCTATCCACCCCCTCCCCCCAATACACACACACACACACACGACTCTCTACTCTCCTAATACTCCTAAATCTAGACGAAATCTAGAATTTTTGTGGTCCGTGCGAGGCTACCACTGATTCTTTTCACAAGACGAGAGTCATTCGAAACTGCGTACGGACTTGATAATGTGTTCGTTGTCATAAGGGTTGTAGTTAGCTTCGCTGTCCAGAAAGGGTGGCGCTTTCAGTGACCAGTACAGAAGCTAGTAGCAAACCACGCGTCTTTCTATGGTAACAAAAAAACATCAAGTCGAAGAAAAGGAGGCCGAGAAAGAAGTTAAAAAAAAGAGGAGGATGGTTCGCTTAATGAATCATATGGCAAGACTCTTAACAACTCTTCTCCAGAGGCAATTAGGCTCTTTTAATGACCACTAATTAACGAGTGTACAATAACAGGCAAATGTGAACAAGTTCTCGTGTCTTCTTGTCGATAACTCCGGCCATTCGGTTTCCCAACATATGTCTCTGTGAATCGGCTATGATGAACGTGAGAGACCTTGCTGCTCCTGCTGCTGTTGCTGCTGAGGAGCTCGCGTGTAACACACTTGGAAGATACTGCAACGCATCCCGTTGTCACCTCTCTCTCTCTCTCTCTCTCTCTCTCTCTCTCTCTCTCTCTCTCTCTCTCTCTCTCTCTCTCTCTCTCTCTCTCTCTCTCTCTCTATCTATCTATCTATCTATCTATCTATCTATCTATCTATCTATCTATCTCTCTCTCTCTCTCTTTCTCTTTCTCCTCTCTCGTTCTCTCTCTTTCTTTTTATCTTTCTTTTTCTTTCTTTTTCTTTCTCTTTCTCTTGTTCTTTTTCTCTTTCTCTTGCTCTCTCTCTTGCTCTCTCTTTCTCTCTTTCTTTCTCTCTCTCTCTCTCTCTCTCTCTCTCTCTCTCTATATATATATATATATATATATATATATATAAATATATATATATATATATATATATCTTCCTTTTCCTATTACTCTTACTCCTGTTACTCTTGCTCTTACTCTTTTCCACGGACTTCCTTCCTCTTACTTTGCGTCTCCCTCTCTCCCTCTGTCTCTCCTTCTCCCTCTCCCTCTGCCTCTGCCTCTCACTCTCTTCCACCAGCCTCCTCCTCCTTCCCACTCTGCCTCTCCGTAACCACACTCGTTTTTCCTCCCTCCTTCTCTCACTCTCACTCTCACTCTCACTCTCACTCTCACTCTCTCTCTCACTCTCACTCTCACTCTCACTCTCACTCTCACTCTCACTCTCACCCTCTTCCTGCCTCACCGGGAGCTCCCCTAACTGAATTAAATCGCCCGGACGTAGAACACAAACGAGAAGTATCTCTGCGTTTCCCCCTTAAATGAATAAAATCGTCTGACGTCTACCAGAATTAAATCATGAAAGGAGCTCCCAGCTGAATAAGATCGTCTGGCGATACACTTTATACACTTTATTATGGTCAAAATTGGGGGATTTTAATGTGTGACAATAGGGCAGTGGGTATACCGGCCTCGTGGGGTCATTGTAGGGCGAGACTCCCTTCAGACCGGGGCCCACACCTCTGTATCTGCTTGGTAGACTCTGCGTCTACTTGGTAGATTATGTATCTCATTTGTAGAGCCTGTATCTACTTGGCTGAGTCTGTATTTAATACAGTCTGGTAGAGTCTGTACTCTAGAGTGCGCATCTACTTGACCCAGTATGCATCTACTTGGTAGATATTACACCTACTTGGTACATTCTACATATATTTTGTACAGACTGCATGTACGTGGTAGAGACTTACTTATACTTGGTAGAATCTGCACTTGGTTGACTTTGTACTTGGTTAGAAGAAGTTGTATCTACATCAGACAATCTGCTTCTACATGGTAGATTACGCGTCTACTTGGTAGAATATGTATCGATTTTGTGGAGTATTAATCTACATAAAATCTAGATCTACTTCGAAGAGTCTGCAGCTGCTTTGTAGTTTACTACGATTTTTTTTTCTTCTTCTTCTTCAGCACCTTTAGATCTTTCAAAGAGAACGGAATTGAAGACTGGAAAATATTTTCCGACGTGTCTTCTGTGGTGCATCCGGATTTCTCTCCCTACACCCTTTCCCTCCCCCTCCCCTCCCCCTCCCCCTCCCCCTTTCCCACGCCTTCCTACACCCACTCCTCCCTTCCCCCCTTTCCCCTTCCCCCCTTTCCCCTTCCCCTCCACCTTTCTCTTTCCCCTTCCCCCTCCCCTTTCCTCTCCTCCTTCATCTTTCTTTCCATCCCTTCCCCCTCCCCTTCCCCTCTCCCTTTTCACACCCCATCTTCCTCGCCCTCCTCAAAACTTCCCCCCATTATCTCCCCCTTCCCCCTCCCCTTCCCCTCCCTCTTTCCTCTCCTCCTTCATCTTTCTTTTTCCCCCTTCCCCCTACCCTTCCCCTCTCCCTTTTCACACCCCTTCTTCCTCGCCCTCCCCAAAACTTTCCCCCACTATCTCCCCCTTTCCCTTCGCCCTCTTCACTCCACGTCTCCCTCCCCTTTCCCTTCTTTCCTTTCCCCTTTCCCTTTGCCCCTCCCCCTCCCCCTTCCCCATCCCTCTTCGCCATCCCTTCTACGACCCTCCCATAATCTAAGCTCAAATGTCCCTATTTCTCATAAAGTATTACTTTCTTATATTTACTCTCCTTAGCTGGTCGCTTGTTTCATTTTTTAATGTACGATTTATGTACATGCATAGTACATGTATACATTCCGTACACATGTGTACATATATAGTACATATGCATGTTCATATACAGTGTACCTACCTATATGTTTATTATTCTTTTTATTATTCTTTTCATTGTCTTGGGAAACTGACAACCCATATTTCTATTCCAGGTAAGGACGGAAACACACATGAGGACCAGGTGGCTGGGGAGGTAGTGTGTTGTATTTTTTAGCTTTTCATATCCACATGTATTCGCACACGCACCCGGACATACACGCACACATACATATATGACCAGAAAATATATGTATGCACGTATATGTATATACATACACAAACACATACACACACACACACACGCACACACACACACACACACACATATATATATATATATATATATATATATATATATATATATATATATATATTTATATATATATATATAATGTTTTTAAATGCACGTCAACGAGACATGATTGGTTTTCTTTGGTCGTACGTGCGTGTACATCCGAGTTCATTTTGTATCAGTTTAATGTCATTATGAGTTTAAATTTTATGTGAGGACGATTGTGAACAAATGTCTTTGTTATGTCACATGTGCCTGTTACTCGTTGACACGGAACGGTTAAGGGGACCCTGGGCAGCTCCGGCCCTCTAGTTACCTCTCCCAGTTCCAGCAGCGGCCAATATATCGAATCTTAGATCACTGTACCCCATCACACCACTGAAAAAAGTTGTACAACTAGATCGAAACGTCGGGCAATAAATCTCTGGTGTTTACGTTTCTCAGATCTCAACTACTGTTACAGCGGTCCGGGTTCGAATCCCGCCCAGGGCTGAAATAAATTCAGTATTACCCATAGATCGGTCATACGAGGTCTGACCTCTCTTCTGGGAGGTTGTTAGCTGTCCAACTCGTGATCCGAGACCATGGACACACACACACACACACACACACACACACACACACACACACACACACACACACACACACACACACACACACACACACACACACACACACACACACACACACACACACACACACACACACACACACACACACACACACACACACACACATATATATATATATATATATATATATATATATATATAATGCACACGTATATACGCACAAGATGACAAGGAATGACATGAGAAAAAATTGATGATACAAGGTCTTGTTGCGCCAGAAAAACTCATAACAATTGTTGGCTTCTTCATAAGGGTTGGTGACGTCATAGCAAGTGCTGATTACATTATAGTATAGGTATAGGTAAATGAAATCATATTGGTGGATTGTTTCATAAGTGTTAATTACATCAAAATAAAGGTGTCTTATGCCATCAAAAAACTATATTTTCTTGTCTCATAGGTGACGACTGCAGTCTCGGAAGGGTTGGTGCCCCTGTACGTGGGATTTATCTGACGCTCACAATAAAACTAGTTCTCATTCAGCTTCCTATTTCTTGTCCGCCATCCTAAACTATCAATCACCATGAATGAAAACGTTAGCTATTTTTCAAGAATCTTCGTCACGTGTGTCATAGTGTCTCGTATAAAGTCTTGAAACTCTGCAAAGGGGTTAAAGATACATTGGTAGGCTGATAACCCACTAAGCCCTTTCGTTACAGTGCCTCACTGTACAGATACTGTGGCAGACGTCAGGCAGTCTTATCATGCAGATAATGGGTAAGCGGACCTCAACAGAAACGGGATCATGTAAGGTCGAGACCCACGTAATTCATTCTTGAGGAATTCAATGAAATAATCTGGTACTGAACACAACACGTCAACAGCGCGCCATAAATTCGAGGCTTACCCTGACTTGACAGATCTCGACATGTGGCCTACATTTTGATCCCATCCCTCGGACACAGCTCACAAGGTGTTGTTGTTCCTCAGAGAGGTTCCGGGCTACTAGGCAACCGGCTCTAAGACACAAAGGGTGGTTTCCATCCTCGCCTCGACTTGAACAAGGAGGTATAGGTGCCGAGGTTGGAGGTGTTGATATAAATACGAGTACAGTCATTTCCTAAAGCCCCCTCCCTTATTGCATTCCCTTCTTAAGTTCAACAGACAATTCCGAAGGTGAGGAGGGGTTTCGAGTGGAGTAACGGAAGCGACTGGATTTGAGCGCTTGATTATATACACAAGCTCAGTCACGCTACAATCAAGTCAGGTTTGTCTTCGTCAAGTATGAAACTCGTTTGTGTATATACAGTATATATATATATATATATATATATATATATTTTTTTTTTTTTTTTTTCTACGGAGTAGTATTCAACGGGCCTTCTCTCTCTCTCTCTCTCTCTCTCTCTCTCTCTCTCTCTCTCTCTCTCTCTCTCTCTCTCTCTCTCCCTCTCTCATCTCTCTCTCTCTCTATCTATCTATCTCTCTATCTCTATCTCTCTCTCTCTCTCTCTCTCTCTCTCTGTGTGTGTGTGTGTGTGTGTGTGTGTGTGTGTGTGTGTGTGTGTGTGTGTGTGTGTGTGTGTGTGTGTGTGTGTGTGTGTGTGTGTGTGTGTGTGTTTCATCTGTCAGTAGAGATGATGTTGGAGGAAGGGAAGGCGGATGTGAAGGTGGGAGAGGAGGAAGCGGGAGTGGGAGAGATGGAGGTGGGGGTGAAGCCGCGAATGTGATACTCTGCTCCAAGAACTGGAAACGCCGAAGAGCCGACAAACGGGATCTGCTGGAAGGGGAGCGATGCCAGCCACCGGGGGGTTGAGGCGAGTTATTTCGATGATGGAAATGGAATGGCGGGACGCGGAAACGACCGTGTGTGATTGGGGGGCCACTCATCTCCAACCAAGGAAGAATGCTGAGCAATTGTTATTATGTACTCTCCCTCCTCTCTGTTCTCCTCATCCCTTTCTCCTTTGCTATCTCCATGACTCCACGTCTTCGGCGCGAGTTTTGTCCCCAAGGACAGAAGCGCTGGTGAAGTTCTAATACCAGAGGCGATCGAGTGGTAGACAGGCAGACATACGGGCAGACAGGGAGACGGACAGACGGGAAGATAGGAAGACGAGTGAGACGGGGAAGACTGGGAGGACTTTAAAGACTGGAAAGACGGAAAGGACGGAGAAGACGGGAAAGACGGGCAAGACGGGGAGACAGGCAGGTATACAGGTCTGTAGGCATACAGCCAGACAGACTGGCAAACAGACACAGACAAATGTGAAGGAAAGCACAGAGTGTGGAGTGCAGGTAGATATAGACAAGCAGGCAAGCAGGCAAGCAGGCAGGTTGCCCCGTCAACCTGCTGGTGAGGCCGTTTGAACGATAAGCCCGCGTCATGGGCAGAGGGCCCAAAACTAGGCCAGGGTGGAATACTTCCCTGGCATCGTGCGTAAAATGATGAACTCAAAACAGCTCTGAAATAGGGTGAGAGAGGATGAGAGGGTGGAATGTGAGAGAGGGAGACGGTGAATGAGTGAGTGGGTGAAAGAGTGAGAAAGTATATAGGTGTTAGGGAGGGTGTGAAGGTGAGAGTCAAAAAGTGAGAAGGCATGGAGGTGTTAGGGTGTGAGGGAGTGAAAGGGTGAAAGGGTGAAAAAAATGAGAAGGTGAGAGGGTGAGAAGGTAAGAAGGTGAGAGAATGAGAGTGACAGGGTGACAGGATGAAACAGAGAGAGAGTGAAAGGGTGAGAGGGTGAGAGGGTGAGAGTGACAAGGTGACAGGATGAAACAGTGAGAGAGTGAAAGGGTAAGGGGGGACTGGGTGAGAGAGAGAAAGAGACAGGGTGATAGGATGAGAGAGAGAAAGAGAGAGGGTGAAAAATAAGAGGATGAAAAGGTAAAAAAATGAGAGAGGGTGAGGAGAGAGTAAAAATGTAAGAGAGAAAGAGAGAGAAAGAGAGCAAGAGAATAACCAATTGGACAATGCAAGTAATATTCGAGTTTAAGGATCGAACCTGAGTTTGAGAACGGGATTCCCCTTTTGCCCCCCCACCTATGCCCCCCCACCTATGCCCCCCACCTATGCCCCCCCCCACCTATGCCACCCCCAAGAGAAAATATAAAACAGAACAAAATAGATAAAACTGAATGAAGCGAGATCAGAACATAGATAAGATTAAGTAATTTAGAATCCAATAGCAATCAATTAATTGTATACAAGACACAATATATATAACATAGATAAGACCCAACAATATAAAGTAAACCAAAACTAAAAGAGTAAAGAAAACAAAAAACATAAAGAAAAAAGAAAAAAGACAAAGGAAATGAACAAAATAGAAATAAAGCAGAACAAAGGCACATAAAATTAAACGGAAGCATTACAAAGCATAATGGAAATGATACAAAAATAAAATATAAGAAAGAAGAGGTTGATAGAATGAAAATTGTGGGAAGTGTCTTTGTGATGCCGACCCGCCTAAGCGTTGAGGTTGGGGGAGAGGGGAAGGGGGAGAGTGGAGAGGAGGGGGAGGATGGAAGAGGAAGGGGAAGGGAGAAGGGAAGGAGGAGGAGAGGGGGAGAGGGAGGAGTGGCAGGGGAGGATGGAAGAGGAAGGGGAAGGGAGAACGAGAGGAGGAGGAGGAGGAGGAGGAGGAGGAGGAGGAGGAGGAGGAGGAGAGAGGGAGGAGGGGGAGGGGGAGATAGTGGGAAAGAGAGGTGGAGGGAGGAGGGGTAGGGGGAGTGAGGAGGGGTAGGGGTAAGAGGATGGGAAGAGGGATAGAGAGGAGAGAGAGAGAGAGAGAGAGAGAGAGAGAGAGAGAGAAAGGGAGGTGGAAGAAGGAGGGGTAGAGGGAGTGACGAGGGGGAGGGGGAGGGGGAGGGGGAGGGGGAGGGGGAGGGGGAGGGGGAAGGTAGAAGGTGACGTGTTGAGGCGAGTGAAACTGGAGTAATAATTAGAAGACTTGAGACGACATTTACGCCAGGAGCCACTTAGCTGCATTCAAAGCCGTCACCTTTGCCCTGTGTGGTGGGAAAGCCAAGGGAGCGGTAGTCATCGAGAAATAAAGAGAGAAGGGGAAGTAGAAAGGGAGAGGAAAGGAGGGAGAGAGAGAGAGAGAGAAGGAAGGAGAGAGGGGGAGGGAGAGGAAGGGAGGAAGAGGAAGTGAGGGGGAGGGAGGGACAGAGAGGGAAGGAGGAAGAGAAGGAAAAAGAGAAAGGGAGAGGAGATAGAGAGAGAGAGAGGAGAAAAAGAGAGAGGGAGAGAAGGAGAAAAAAGGGGGAGAGGAGAAAAAGAGAGAGGGAGAAAAGGAGAAAAAAGGGGGGAGAGGAGAAAAAGAGAGAGGGAGAGAAGGAGAAAGAGAGAGGGAGAGAAGGAGAAAGAGAGAAGGAGAGAAGGAGAAAGAGAGAGGGAGAGAAGGAGAAAGAGAGAGGGAGAGAAGGAGAAAGAGAGAGGGAGAGAAGGAGAAGAGAGAGGGAGAGAAGGAGAAAGAGAGAGGGAGAGAAGGAGAAAGAGAGAGGGAGAGATGGAGAAAGAGAGAGGGAGAGAAGGAGATAGAGAGTGGGAGAGAAGGAGAAAGAGAGTGGGAGAAAAGGAGAAAGAGAGTGGGAGAGAAGGAGAAAGAGAGCGGGAGAGGAGGAGAAAAAGAGAGGGAGAGAAGGAAAAAAAAGAACGGGAGAGGAGAAAAAGAGAGCGGGAGAAAAGGAGAAAAAGAAAGCGGGAGAGAAGAAGAAAGAAGGAGAAAGAGAGAGGGAAACAGGGAAAGAGGGAGAGAGATTTACTCCAGGGCGTATCACCAGCTGCAAGGTAGGTAGGGAGGGGGGGGGGTCAGGAGGACCAGACAGGCTTTGAAGGCGAGAATTCGGACAAAGAAACCCAACACTATTAAAGAAACTCCGCATAGCGTTTTCCACCCTCGCCTCTCATTGACCGATTCGGAATACAGGCGACCCGCTGATTGGCAGCGTCACGTGGCCAATCAGGGGTCATGCAAAGCACGATTCCTCCAATCAGAGGTCACGCAGCACCATTCGGCCAATCAGGGGTCGCACGCGGCTTGACCCCAGCCCATCTGAGGTCAGCGCATAAAAGGGGGCGGGGTCCTTATTGAATATCAATGGCACACGGGTCAGAAGCTGAGGGCAAAGGAGAGGAGCGCCTTTAAAGGGGAAAGGGTCGAGAGAGGCGATCAAGGGATCGAGGGACAGAGGGAGACGAAGATCCATTGAGCAAGGGACCAAGGGAGCAAGCAAGGGCCTGTGGGAGGGAGAGAGCGACTGAGTGAGGGAGAGAGAGAGAGGGTAAGAGGGAAAATAAAAAGAGAAAGGGAAAATGGCCGAATTAGAAAGAAAATTGCATAGAGCAGAGGTGGACAAATAAAGATAGTGAAATGGAAAGAGAAAGAGATCAAGAGAAATAAGAGACAAAGACGGATACAGAGAGAGGAAGTGAGAATGGGAGAGGAAGTGGGAGAGAGAGAAGGAGAGGTGAATCAGGAATGATAGAGAAAGAGGGAAGGAGCAGAAGATAATAAGCGGGAAGAACAAAAAGACTGTGTGGAGTGTGAAGGTGTGGAGTGTAGAGTGTAGACTATGAAGTGTGGCCTGTAGAATGTGGAGTGAGGAATGGAATATGGGGTATAGGTTATTATACATGGGGTTGAGGAGTGTGGGGTTAAGGAGTGTGAGGTTGAGGATGAGAAGTGTGGGGTTGAAAAGTGTGAGGTTGAGGAGTGTGAGGTTGAGGAGTGTGGGGTTGAGGAGTGTGGGGTTGAGGAGCGTGGGGTTGAGGAGCGTGGGGTTGAGGAGCGTGGGGTTGAGGAGCGTGGGGTTGAGGAGCGTGGGGTTGAGGAGCGTGGGGTGAAGAGTGTGGGGTGATGAGCGTGGGTTGAGTAGTGTGAGGTTGGGGAGTGTGGGGTGGGGAGTGTGGGGTGAGGAGTGTGGAGTGGTTGACTCCAGTAGGAAAAGAGTGCGAGAGTGAAAGTGGCGCATCGCTGAACCAGTTCGGGCGACGGCGGTGGCGGAGGGGGAAGAGGAGGTGGAGGTGGAGGAGGTGGAGGAGGAGGTGGAGGTGGAGGAGGAGGAGGTGGTGGACTCAGGGTGTGCGACGCTCCGGTGAGAGTGAAAGTCGCCCCCTCCATGCTCAAAGTTCTTCGTTTCTACCTCCGTCACTATTCCACACTCCACACTTCATTCTCCATACTCCACACTCCACACCCCGTACTCCACACTCCACACTCAACAACTCACACCCCACACTCACACCCCACACTCACACTTTACATTCCACACTCCACACTCTACAATCCACACTCCACACCATACAATCCACACTCCATACCATACAACCCACACTCCACACTCACACTCCACCCTCCTCACTCCGCACTCTACACTCTACACCATACAATCCACACTCCACACTACACTCCACATACAACAATAAACACACTACAATCCTCCATACTCCATATTCCATACAACATTCTTGTTTAGGCTCTCATACTCCATATACTAGAGTCTCAACTCCACACACTATACCCCGATCTCCTATCACACTCCACATTTCTCCATTCTAACTCCATCCTACACAGGCTGCACCCTCCACATCTCTTCCTCCTCTCTGCATTTCCTCCACATATCGTCCTCCTTGCGCCGCCCTCCATACTCCGCTGACCACCCTCCATCCTCCACATTCCGTGTTCTATCTCAACAGCCTCACGGCCAGCGTCCTCCATTCACTCCACAACCTTCTCACATACTCCATACCCCAACCTCCAACTGCACTCTGTATCACTCCCTCCACATATTCCCTCTCCATATTACTCCATCCCTCCATACCTACTCCATACACAACCTCACAGTCACTCTCAATCTCTCCCTCCCTCCATCCAACCCACACACCCCTCCTCCATAATTAGCCCTCCACACTCCATTCCTCCTCTCACTCCACAGTCCTACGTCACGCTCTAAAAACTCCGTGTTCTAGAAAGATCTGGTCCCTCCACATGGAACTCCACTTTTCACTCCACATCTAGTGGTTGACTACACTAGCCACAGTCTCTTTGCAGGACTCATACATGCCTACCTCCACATTCTCCCTCCATTAAATATAATTTCAGTCATCCTCCACACGTCATAACATACCTCCATCTTCTTCAGACGCAGTTCTCACTCCCAAAACACTCCATACTCCATATTCCATATTCCATACTCCATACTCCATACTCCATACTCCATACTCCTTACTCCTTACTCCTTATTCCATACTCCGAGTTCCACTTTCATGTCTTACAGGTTACACCCCTCCATACATTTTTACTCCATCTCCCCAGCCACACTCCACATTATGTAATCCACATTCTTCCCGCTCCCCCGTACTCCATCTACAAGCACTAACTTCCACTCTTTATTGAACATTCATTCATTATTTACTCCATACTCGTACTCCATACTCCATATTCTATGTCCCATACTCCATCTTCCATACCCCATACTCCATCTTCCACACTCCATACTCCACACTCCATCCTCCATCGTCCATCTTCCATCCTTCATCTTCCATCCTCCACTCTCCATCATCCTCCATCTTCCATCCTCCATCCGTAGCACTCAGTCCTCATTCCATTGCCTCCATACATCCACCCACCCACCCTCGTTCCTATTTCCTCACAGTGTCTCTCCTTTCCCTCCCCCTCTCCATCCAACTCTCCCTCCCCCTCCACCTCTCCCACCCCCTCCCCCTCCCCCCTTTCTCCCTCCCCCTCTTCCTCCCCATCTCCTTCCCTCTCCCTCCCTCTCTCCCTCCCGCTCTCCCTCCCTTTCTCCCTCCCGTTCTCCCTCCCTCTCTTCCTCCCGATCTCCCTCCCTCTCTCCCCCCGCTCTCCTTCCCTCTCTCCCTCCCTCTCTCCCTCCCTCTCTCCCTCCCTCTCTCCCTCCCTCTCTCCCTCCCCCTCCCCCTCCCCCTCCAACTCCCCCTCTCCCTCCCCCTCCCCCTCTCCCTCCCCCTCCCACTCTCCCTCCCCCTCCCCCTACACCTCCCCCTTTCCCTCCACCTCCCCCTTTCCCTCCACCTCCCCTCTCCCCCTCCCTCCACTCCCCCTCCACCTCCCCCTCTCCCTCCCACTCCCCCTCCCCCTCCCCCTCTCCCCCCTCTCCCTCTCCCTCCACCTCCCCCTCTCCCTCTCCCTCTCCCTCACCCCCTCTCTCTCTCCCTTCCCTTTCCATCCCATCTCCCTCCCCTCCCCCTCACCCTCTCATTCCCCCTCTCCCTCACCTTCTCCCTCCCCATCTCCCATTCCTTCTCCCTCACCCTCTCCCCTCCTCTCCCTCCTCTCTCCCTCCCCTCTCCCTCCCCTCTCCCTCCCCTCTCCCTCACCCTCTCCCTCACCCTCTCATTCCCCTCTCACTCACCCTTTCACTCACCCTCTCCCTTATCCTCCCCCTCTCCCTCCCCCTCTCCCTCCCCCTCTCCCTCCCCCTCTCCCTCCCCCTCTCCCTCCCCGTCTCCCTCCCTCTCCCTCTCCCTCCCTCTCCCTCTCCCTCCCCCTCCCTCCCCGTCTCCCTCCCCCTTCCTCCCCCTCTCCTCCTCTCCCTTCCCATCTCCCTCCCCTCTCCCTCACCCTCTCACTCCCCATCTCCCTCTCGTTCCCCCTCTCCCTCATGCTCTCCCTTCCTATCTCCCTCCCCATCTCCCTCCCCCTCTCCCCCCTTCTGCCTCCCCCTCTCCCCCTCCCTCCCTCCCCCTTTTCCTTCTCTCCCGCCTCTTATCCTTCTCTCTGGCCCACTCCCTCCCTCCCTCCCTCCCTCTCTTCCTCCCCATCCCGTTCATCTGCTTCCCTCTCCTCCCTCTTTTTCCACCTCCTTCTCCCCTTTCCTCTCCCCTTTCCTCTCCTTTCCTCTTCCTCTTTACCCGCTTCTCCCCTTTTCTCTCCCATTCAATTCTCACACCTGACTCTCCCTTATCCTCTCCCCTCTCCCCTCTTTCCCCTCATCTCCCTCTCCTCCTCCCCCTCACACCTCACCTCCCCCTCACATTTCCTCTTCCCCACATTTCCTCTTCCCCTCACACCTCCCCTCCTCCTCACACCTCCCTTCCCCCTCCCCCTCCCCTCCCCCTCCCCTCCCCCTCCCCTCCCCCTCCCCTCCCCCTCACACCTCCCCCTCCGCCTCCCCCTCACACCTCCTTTCCCCCTCACCTCCCCTCCCCCTCCCCCTCCACCTCCACCTCCCCTCCCCCTCCTACCTCCCCTCCCCCTCACTCTTCCCTTCCCCCTCACATCTCCCCTCCCCTCTCACACCTCCCCTCCCCTCTCACACCTCCCCTCCCCCTCCCCCCCTCCCCCCCTCCCCTCACACCTCCCCTCCCCCCCCTCCCCCCCTCACCACACCTCCCCCTCCCCCTCCCCCTCACACCTCCCCTCCCCCTCACACCTCCCCTCCCCCTCACACCCTCCCCTCCCCCTCACACCTCCCCTCCCCCTCACACCCCCTCACACCCTCCCCTGCCCCCCTCCCCCTCCCACCTCCCCTCCCCCCCCCCCCACACCTCCCCTCCCCCTCCCCCTCACACCTCCCCTCCCCCTCCCCCTCACACCTCCCCCCCCTCACACCTCCCCTCACCTCTCACACCTTCCCTCACCTCTCACACCTTCCCGTCATCCCCTTCCCGTCACCCCTCCCCGTCACCCCCTTCACTCCTTCACCCCTTCACACCCTCCCCCTGTACACGTGAGGTCACGTTACTCCTTAGGCAATGACCACTAACCCCAAACAAGTAATGACACACGAAGGCAGTCGTGCTTAGGCAATAACCAGTAAGCCCCAACAAGTGATGACACACAGGGGGTGTCGCCTTGGCCCAGGCTAGGTGGTTTTATTCAGTCGAGGGGGCGACTTTCTCGAGCTGGAGGGGCACAAGACCGCTGCGGTGGAAAAGGTGACGGCGGTTAGGGGCGGGCGGGAAACACCCGCCACCCGCTTCCCCAGCCTCCACCAACCCGGACGTCCTACAACCGTCGTTTTGCCGGTCACAGTGTTGTGCAACATGAGGGAGAGACAGAGAGAGATAGAGAGAGATAGAGAGAGATAGAGAGAGAGAGAGAGAGGGAGAGAGAAAGAGAGAGAGAAAAAGAGAGAAAGGGGAAAAAAAAGAAAAAGAAAGAAAGAAAAAGAAAGAGAAAGAGAGAGAGAGAGAGAGAGAAAGAGAGAGAAAGAGAGAAAGGAAGAGAAAGAAAAAGAAAGTGAATGAACGAGGAACGAGAGCCTTAGATTGATCTCGCAGCTTAGCAGGAGTCTCAAGGTAAAAAAAAAAAAAAAAAAAAAAAAAAAGTTCTGCGGTGGTCTCCCCAGTGCACTGGCTCACTGTCTAGATTACACCACAGCAGAGGCCGCCTAATGCTTTATCAGAAACATCGTCCGGACGGGCGCCCCCTAGCATAATTGGAACACTAAAGGACCGAGACCCCAGTAATTCTGGGATCTACACAGCCTTCAGCTGTTCAATCTCTTTGCTGCCGCCAAGCGATTTTATTCAGTTGAGGTGGTTAGCCCCGAAACGTTTAGATGTTCCTCCGAGGAGGGAGGAATCGTTTGTGGAAGACCAAAATAAAGTTCTTAAACGTTCGGAGAAATTGTACAAAATTATCTGAAAGGGATTATCTATCTACTCGTTTGTTCAAATATTTAAAAACTCATTTGTTTTCTTATTCACTGATTCACCTATTTATTCATTCATTAATTGGTTCATTTACTGTATTTATTTATTCACTTAACTATTTATTCATTCCTTTATCTGTTTATTTGTCTATCAATTAATCAATTTATTTATTTATCTATTTGTTTATTTATTTATCTGTTTATCTATTAATTGATTAATTAATTGATTAATTAATTTATTTATATGTTTATCTCTTAGTTGATTAATCATTTCATTTATTTTACTGTTTATTTATTTATTTATTTTATTTTTGTCTATTTGTTCATTTATCTACTTATTTTTATTTATCTATTTATTTTTATTTATTTAATTATTCACCTATTTATTTAACTATTTATTCATCTATTTACTTGTTTTTGTTTATCAGCTATTTAGCTATTTATTTATCTATTCATTTATTTATTTATTTATTTATTTATTTATTTATTTATTTATTTATTTATTATTTGTTTGTTATTTGTTCATTAATTCATCTTATGTATATCTATTCACTTGTTTTTTATTTATTCATTTACTTGTATATCTATTCATATATTCATTTATTCACTTCTTTACTTACCTATCTTTATTCATCTATTAATTCATTCATCTATTTATCTACTTATTTTGTTTATTTGTTTTCTTTTTTCTATTTGTTTACTATAATTTTTTAGTCAACCTCGTTATGAACCGAAAGGTCTCCTGTCTGCTTTTCTTCTTTTTCTATCCTTTTTTGATTTTTGAAATCGCCTTTTCTTCAGGGCAACAAAGCCAATAAAAATCTTAAAGAAATTTGGATATAATTCTGGTTGTCAGAGAGAGAGAGAGAGAGAGAGAGGGGGGGGAGTGACAGAGAGAGAGAAAGAGTGACCGAGAGAGAGAGAGAGAGAGAGAGTGACAGTGACAGTAACAGAGTGACAGTGACATAGTGACAGAAAGAGAGAGAGTGACAAAGTGACAGAGTGACAGAGTGACAGAGAGAGAGAAAGAGAGAGAGAGAGAGAGAGAGAGAGAGAGAGAGAGAGAGAGAGAGAGAGAGAGAGAGAGAGAGAGAGAGAGAGAGAGAGAGAGAGAGAGAGGGAGAGAGGGAGAGAGGGAGAGAGGGAGAGAGGGAGAGAGAGGGAGAGAGAGAGAAAGAGTGGGAGAGTGGGAGGGGGCGGTGACCTCTGCCCCGGCATTTGGCATCCTTGCATAAGACTGGAAGCCCTGCGGCGCCTCCAGCCAGGGACTCCTCAGCTTTCAAGAATGAGGAGTAGCGATGCGTGGAACGGAATGGAGGTAGAGATGGAGCTTAAAGAGAGGATCATAAGATGGAAGAAGAAGAGGAGGAGGAGGAGGAAGAAGGATAAGAAGAGGAGGAAGAAGAGCAGGGCAAGAGAGAGAGAATGATAAGATAAAGAGAGAAAGTAGTAGAAGGAAGAAGAAGAGAAGGAAGAAGAGAAAAAGAAAGGGAGGAAGAAGACGGGGAGGAAGAGGAGGAAGAGAGAGAGAAATATTATGGTTAAAAAGAGGAATGAATTGAGAGAAGTGATAGTAAAAGGAGGGAGGAAAGAAAAAGAGGAAGAAGATGAGACTGAAGGAAAGGAGGAAGGAGAGGAAGAAGAGCAGGAACAAAGAGGACCTGACAAAGAAAAGGATCAAGTGAATGCAAAGACGAAAGGAAGAAAGATAGAATAAAATAAGTAAATGATACAGAGAAAGAAGAGGAAAAGGAGATAGAGGAGGGAGAGAAGGAAGCAATCGAAGAAGAAATAATGCAAAAAAAGAGAAAAGGAAATTGAGAAGTGAAAGGAAAAAGGAGGACTAAAAAAGAGAAAGATGAAAAAGAGTAAAATAATGAAAATGAAATGAAGGATGAAGAGGAGTAACAGGAAGATGAGGAAGTAGTGGAGATGGTAGAAGAGGAACAGGTTAGTGAAGGGGAAAGAGATAGTGGAGGTGGAGGAAGTGGGGATGGAGGTGGAGGTGGAGGTGGTTGAGAGGTGGAGATGGAAGTGCAAGTGGAAGTGCAAGTGGAGGTAGAGGTGGAGGTGGAGGTGGAGGCAGGAGTGGGGGTAGAGGTAGAGGTAGATGTAGAGATGGAGGTGGAGGTGGAAGTAGAGGTGGAGGTGGAAGTAGAGGTGGAGGTGGAAATGGAAATGGGGTGGAGGTGGTTAAGAGGTGGAGAGGGAGGCGTTGGAAGTGGAAGTGGTGGTATAGGAGGTGGAAGTAGAGGTGGAGGTGGAGGAGGGGGAAGAGGAAGTAAAGATGAAGGTGGTGAAAGAAGTAGAGTAGGAGGCGCTAGAAGAAGTGGAGGAAGCGGTGGTGGAAGAGGAGGAGGAGGCGGAGGAAGCGGTGGTGGAAGAGGAGGAGGAGGAGGAGGAGGAGGAGGAGGAGGAGATGGTGGTGGTGGTGGAAGAAGTGGAAGAGGTGGAAGAAGAGGAGTAAGGCCACCTTGTGGGAAGGACAGCCCTGTACCGTTGTGTCGGGAAATCCGAATCTGAGACTCGCCGCCGACAAAAGGCAAGAATGTTCTCATGACCTTTCTTCATTTTTTTTTTGTTATCTATTATCTTTTGTTTATTTATGTATTTACTTATTCATTTATTTTTGTTTGTTTGTTTGTTTGTTTGTTTATTTATCATTAATCAATCAAGATATTTATTTATCTATTTATCTATTATTTATTTATTTATTTATTTATTTATTTTAGGTATAGTTCCCAGGCATTCCAGGTTTTCGATCAATCCTGATCTCGTAAAAAACCAAGCGCAAACTAATACAGACATCAAATCTAAAACTGCAGTGATCTTGAAAATAATTATGAAGGCTATGAAGGCAGCTAGTAACTATAAGAAGTCAATGGAAACTTATAAATATATTTAGAAATTGTAGTTGAAAAGAACTTACGAGTAACAATTAGCAGGGCTAAAATTGAGAGCCTATTCTAGCAATAATGTGACCGATAAATGAAAGAGAACAGATAATAACGAACAAGAAAGAGAAATAATGATATTGAAAAACAGAGAACAAAGAATGGACAAAAAATAAAGGAAGAAGAAGAAGAAGAAGAAGAAGAAGAAGAAGGAAAAAAAAAGGAGAGGAAAGTGAGGCTATTTTTCCTTCGACGACGACATGACGCAATACCACCAAACTTGAGCGAAGCCACCTTCGGCGTCGAAAGAACGAAGTCGTCTTCGCACACCCAATTATCGACGCCCTCTCGTTAAGAGGTCACCTCGACACAAGAACTTGGGCGCCTTGACCCAGAACATTCGATAATAACGCCACCCCTCCCCCTCCCCCCTCTTCCCCTCTCTCTCCCCCTCCTTTCCCACTCTTCTCTTCCCACAAAAGATAAGACGAGCAGACTCAAAGCTATCTTTATCCAGTTATGGTCGGTTCAGACTGAAATTGAGATTTATAGAAACTGGGCTGAAATGATGCATTAACATTCGTGGCGAAACCTATTCATTACCGAAATGAGAATATGAATAATAATTATTTCCTTTTTGTTTAATTACGTGAACCAGAACTCAGAAACGGAATTGTGTACAACAAGGAGGAAGAGGGTGGCGTCGAGTGAGGGGGTGAGCGGGAATGATTGGGGGGGTTAGGGGGGTGAAGAATTCCAGGCTAGGGGGTGGGGAGTAAAAGTGTTGGGAGGGTGGGCTAAGTGGGGGGGGGAGAAGATCTGCGTCTGGGATGTGGGGGGAGGTTGTAGGCTGGGGTGGGGATGGGGGAGTTCAGCATGGTGGAGTGATAGATGGGGGGGGGATTGTTCCGGGAGTTGATTCTTACTTGTCAGGTTGCTTGCCCATATTGCTCTGTTCATATTTCTTTGATGAACTTGTTTATCTGAGACTAGTATTGACTGAGGTCTTATTGTCAATATCTAAGATACTGACACTATGATTATTGTCAACACATTCTAATCGTGAGTGTGCCATTGATTATACGTAGGAAGTGACGTTGTCAATGATGATACATCGACATAATTGTCAATATGATCGGGAAATATTGATAATGCACAAGGAGTGAAGCTATCAATATTAGAATATTGACTGGTTACCGTCCCAATACACACATCCGAGGTGATGTAGATGATGAAAGTATTTACAGTATTTTTAATATATTTTTTACTATACATTGACAAAACGATTGACAATATAGTTATTAATATATGTCTTAATAGAATAAATACCGTATACTTGTATTCTTTCAAGTCCTTCAGTTTCGAAACAAACATTGTACATCTTGGTCTTTCAGACGATTTTGTTGAGTTATAGATTACAATTTGGCAAAAGGAAAGACTTTGAGAGAACTCACAGGACCTTCTGGTACAATTTATATATTTTCAACTGCTTAAAATAAAAATGTTTTATTCATATGAAGGATGACCCATGCAAGAAAGCCCTCAGGACTCTTTGAATCAGAGACCTGTTATTTGGCAAAAAGAGGGACAGAGAGAGAGAGAGAGAGAGAGAGAGAGAGAGAGAGAGAGAGAAGCAGACAGACTACCAGACAGACAGAGAGAGAGGGGGAGAGAGAGAGGGAGAGAGAGAGAGAGAGAGAGAGAGAGAGAGGGAGAGAGAGAGAGGGAGAGAGAGAGAGGGAGAGAGAGAGGGAGAGAGAGAGGGAGAGAGAGAGGGAGAGAGATGGAGAGAGAGATGGAGAGAGAGATGGAGAGAGAGGGGGAGAGAGAGGGGGAGAGAGAGAGAGGGAGTGAGAGAGGGAGTGAGAGAGGGAGTGAGAGAGGGAGAGAGAGAGGAAGAGAGAGAGGGAGAGAGAGAGGGAGAGAGAGAGGGAGAGAGAGAGGGAGAGAGAGAGAGAGAGAGAGAGAGAGAGAGAGAGAGAGAGAGAGAGAGAGAGAGAGAGAGAGAGAGAGAGAGAGAGAGAGAGAGAGAGAGAGAGAGAGAGAGAGAGAGAGAGAGAGGAAAGAATGTAACATATGCCACTGTTTATGTTAATGGCCCGAGAGAGTTCAGGCTCTCAGACCTGTTGAGACTCTTTACATATTATGTACTGGTTAACCTCACACGATCTCGCTCACTCTCAAGGACAGACTCTGGAGGAAACGGAAGTCCCCGTCGAGGTCACATTAGGTCACGCAGTCCTGAAACTACCCCTCCCCTCGGTCTGAGACAAAATTTTGAATAATGTTCATGTGCGGACGGAATAAAGTGTGTTATTCTCATGGCCTTTTTTCAATTGGTGCTGGAGATTTTTTTAAGTAAATGTGAGGGGTCTTGATCATATTTTTTATGTTTCAAACAAATAATGGTTACAAAGCAAGGAAACGGTAAAACAAAGAAACATTTGCGGCCACTTCTGTACTGCTGAAATTGAATAAATAATACATATATATATATATATATATATATATATATATATATATATATACGTGTGTGTGTGTGTGTGTGTGTGTGTGTGTGTGTGTGTGTGTGTGTGTGTGTGTGTGTGTGTGTGTGTGTGTGTGTGTGTGTGTGTGTGTGTGTGTGTATGGGTGTGTATATATGTGTGTATGTGTGTATACATATGTAT
>NC_134777.1:91468624-91478624 GCF_046742065.1 Oratosquilla oratoria
ATGGATTACGGGAAGGATCCCTATGCTATGAAGCTGTGGAAGTAAACCAGTTTTGGTTTTCGGGCTCTGCTGTGAAGGTGATGTATCCTGATGGATTGCCTCCGACCCGGACACTGAGAGGAGGACATGGATGACCCGTCACCCACAAAGAACTAAGATGAAAGTGGAAAGAAATGGGTGGATGTGGGAGGGATGAAAGGTGGATGCATGCTTTGGTTGGCCAACGCCTTTTAAGGAAGAGGGGACACTTCGGTGCACATACGAATAAAGAATCCGTATTCGGTTCAGTATATTTGTGATGCTTATCACAACATCAATTTTACTTTCACAAAGAATTTTTTTTTTCTTCCATTCCCATTTTCTGTGATCATAAGCACAAGGACGATCTTTGTTCACAGGGACTTTTACAGTGTCGTCCAAAAATCCTGAGTCACAGTCTCGGTTTTTGTTATATAAATAGGACACGAGTTATTTGACACTTTTCATAATTCTAGTAAAAGAAAATATATTTTGAGGCAAAGACTACAATAATTGGGAGACAAGTAAATGTGGGACAACCTTATATTCACACTAAACAATCTTGAAATGGGTCAGGACTTTTGATAGCGACTGTTGGTATAAGCTGTATGCGTGCAAGCTCTTTCTCCCCCTCCCTTCCCTCCTCCTCCTGGTCCTCCTCCTCCTCCTCCTCCTCCTCTTCCTCTTCCTCCTACACTTCGTTCCAAGACATCATCGTAAATTTTGTCAGTTCCTCAGTGATTCATTTTTTCTTTTTGTAAACAATACTTGTTTCCTTATATGTTCTCACCCTCTTTGCCTTCCCCCTTCCCCTCTTCTTTCTATTTCTTTTTATCTATTTACCACTCTTTTTCATCCCTTCCTCCTCCTCCTCCCTTTTCCACTCTTTTCCTCCATCCCTACCTCTCCTCACCTTCCTCTTCCTCACCTCCTTCCTCCTCTCCTTACTCTTTATATTCCTTTTCCTCCACTTCCTACCTCCTCCTTTCTTTCTCCTTCCTCCTTTCCTTTATCCTGTTTTCCTTTCTCCATTCCTCTTTCTACTCCTCCTCCATTTTCTACTTCTCGTCTTCCTACCCTAAAATCCGTTCTTCCTACTCAATCTTCTCCACCTCCTAATTCCTACTCCTACCTTTCATTGTCTTTCTAGTCCTAATCCTTCTCTATTTCTGCTCTTCTTCCTACTCCTAGTCCTTCTCTTCCTCCTGCTCCTATTTACTATCTTATTCCTACTCCTATTTATTCTCCTCGTCGTCCTACTTCCCCTGCTCTTCCTCCTGTTCCTTCTCTTCTTCTTCCTCCTCCTCCTCCTCCTCCTCCTCCTCCTCCTCCTCCTCCTCCTCCTCCTCCTCCTCCTCCTCCTCCTCCTCCTCCTCCTCCTCCTCCTCCTCCTCCTCCTCCCTAGTCCCCTTCCTACTCCCACCTTCTCCTCTCCTTGCTCATCTCAGCTTTGATGTTTATTTTTTGGCCTCCATCAAGGACCAAATTATCCTCTCTGGTGGTTACTCCTTGTCCATTCATTTCATCTTTTTGACGCACTCATTGTCCTACCGTAATGCTATATATATACACACACATATATATATATATATATATATATATTTATATATATATATATATATATATATATATATATATATATATATAATCACAATCTTTTTTCACACAGCACCCCTAGAATGTAAATTTATTCAGTCTTTTCTTTATCTGTTCAATTTTTGAAGTGTTTTTAAGTCCATAGGAGAGCGTTTTGCAAAATTGCCTTTTTCGTGTAATTTTTGTGGGCGTAGGTCAAAATGTCGACATTTTTCTGACTCATGTCTCGTTGCAGTATTTGTTGACAGTTCAAATTTTGATGATTTATCATTCAAACCCCTTTCCTGAATATTATTTCATGAGTGGGAAGACATATATTTGTAATCTTATTAATATTTTTTTCTTTAGATCGGTTACGCCTTATGTCGACACAACAAAAATGCATATAACAGCTGAATTATTACTTTTTTTTTTTACCCTGTTTAATTTTTGTTTCATTTGCAACCAGTGAAGAGAGAACAATTCAGCAAAAAATAAAAGGAAAACCAACAACAAAAAGAGACAACAAAAATACAATAACAAAGGGGGCATTAACAACAAAAACGAAAGGATCAACAGCAACAACAATTATAGGAACAACAACAAAACCAACATCAAAAACAACAAAAACAACAACAACAACAGCAACAACAGCAATATCAGCGGCAGCAGCAGGAGGAGGAAGAGGAGGAGGGAAGGAGGAGGAGGAGGTAGAGGAGGAGGAGAAGGAGGAGGAGGAGGAGGAGGAGGAGGAGGAGGAGGAGGAGGAGGAGGAGGAGGAGGAGGAGGAGTAGTAGGCGTCCTTGACGGGCAAGTCCACAAGCCCTCAGGCTCTGTACAAGCTCTTGGTGCCTCTGCTCCGCGTTGCCCACTCGCTACAACCTCGGCACCCAAAGGAGCTTCTTCCTTCTCCTCCTCCTCCTCCTCCTCCTCCATCTCCTCCTCCACCTCCTCCTCCACCTCCTCCTCCACCTCCTCTTCCTCCTCCTCCTCCTCTTCCTCCTCCTCCTCCTCTTCCTCCTCCTCCACCTCCTCCACCTTCTCCACCTCCTCCTCCTCCTCCGTACCATCGACCACGACTCCCTCTGTAGGAGATAAAGCAAGGTACTTAAAGTTGCGTACAGTACCCAAGACGTCCATTCAGTCTTCGTGTGTTTTTGCTCTACTGGAGTTGTAACTCTTTCAACCAGCATGAGGTAAAGTGCGTTTGTGTGCGTCAATATTAATGTATATGTGTGTGTGTGTGTGTGTGTGTGTGTGTGTGTGTGTGTGTGTGTGTGTGTGTGTGTGTGTGTGTGTGTGTGTGTGTGTGTATGAATATAAACATGTGTAATCGTGCGCATGTGTTTGAGTGAGAATGAGAGCGAAAATGAGATCGAGAGTGAGAGTGGTGGCGAGAGTGAGAGTGAGGGTGAGACTGAGAGTGGGTGTACTCACATGCATGACTACAGCTACAAGAACGCCCACGTCAATGACTTGCACAAAGAGGTCGACGTAGGTTGACGTAGACAGAAGCGCCATTTTAACACAAAAACGTATGTGCATCTCGGCGACCACACACAGACAGGCGCGCGTACACACACACACGCACACGCACACACACACACACACACACACACACACACACACACACACACACACACACACACACACACACACACACACACACACACACACACACACACACACACACACACACACACGCACGTTTATTTTTGCTTACTTCCTCACCCCAAGACTAAAAAATAAAAAGGTGACAGGAGATTATCTTAAAGAAAGGAATACAAGACTTTCTGGTAAGAAGACATGAAAACAATAATGAAAGAGAAATCAGAATGGAGAGTGATGACAAGTGGAATCACCGGTCATCTCCGATTCCATTAATGACTTGGGGATGGAAGAACACAAATTTCAACGCGTTACAATAATTTACACATGTTCATAAACGACCTCAAAATACTGATAATGGAAAATGAAAAATTGAACACAATCCTAAAGGAAGATTTGAACAAAGTATCTAGAGGAAAATAATGCCGGATGGATTTAAATACCAAGAAATGTTGTGCAAAGGTCTTAGGCCAAATCTAGAATACCGACCAGTGAACTAGGCGAACAGAAATGAAAATGTGTGAAGAAAGACCTTGGATTGACCTGTTAATGAATAACATTGATCCTATAATTTTTACCAGCAGCATAATCAATGAAGTGAATAACAATTTATGTTGCTTTTACAAGGTTTCTTCAAGAAATGGTTTAGATACCAGTAACCTATGTTACCGATCACCAAATAGTATGAAGCACACAAAAAAAAAAAATATAATGAAACAGGAAGAGTAGTGATTAAATGGAGAAGCCTGTAAGGTCTATCAAATGCACCCAATAAGGATAGAAAATAATAATATATAGATAATCAGTAAGTAATAATGACTATATAATTTTGTAAGTTTATAGAATGCGCGAACTGTTTCATCTAAACAAGCGAAAATACCAAGAAGAAAAGTTCCTCAAGCATCGTAACAACTTTCCTGAAAAAGTGGCGCGTGTCGACATTAAACAAAACAAACACGATTTTGAAGGCAATGCATGATAAAACGCATACAAAAACACATGCAAACACATCAGTAACTTACCAAACGCACCTCCAAATCCCCCGCGGAGCCCTTAAATATGTGAAGCTTTCAGAGGTTCAAAGGTCTGAGGTTGTTATGAATGGAGAGAATCGTAAAGGAAGTACAGATAATGAGGCTTGTCTCGCTCCTGGAAGACATAAACTGATGAACATTCTAGAGGTAGTTGCCCATGCAGGTATGTGCAATTAGGCACACACACACACACACACACACACACACACACACACACACACACACACACACACACACACACACACACACACACACACACACACACACACACACACACACACACACACACACACACAGCTAGATAGATGAAGGGATGAATGAATAGATGGATATGCAGATAGATTTATGGGGTGATTGATAAGTAGATGAATAGATGGAGAGATTAATAAATGAGTAGATGGTGAACAGATGGATGGATAGATAGGTGGAAGAATATAAATGAATAAGTAGATATAGACCAATATATGAATATGTGCATTTAGATGCACACACATGATTACATACACACACATAATGAGTGAAAGAGAGCGAGAGAGAGCAAGAGAGGAAATCTGTAGGCTCCTGTATACTTTTGAAGTACAGGAAGCTAAATAAAAGGGAACATATATTTTCGACGTAATGTTAACGGCATGAAGGATAAGCAACGATTCAAAAATGTATGGACCCTGTATGAGCAACTGGTGTTGTCACAAGTTTCAGACACGTTTGGTCAAAAGTGACCAAACACCGAGCACGGCGAACGAATGTTTTTTGGAATGTACGACAACATTACCTTTGGAGTTACACCTCAGATGTTCTTCGTATGTTTCTTGGTACTTCGTCTTCTGCCTCTGTGAGGGTTTTGATACCTGGCCTCCTGATGTCTTCGAGGTCCTCACCCTGGGTTGGGTCCCTTCTGAAGAAGGAAGGAACAGGAAGTTCCGGCAGGAGATTGTGTAACGGGAAAGAGGGTGGATGGCAGGCATCACCGGCGGGTGCCAGGAAGGCAGCAGGAGAACTCAAGGGCAAGAGGGCTTCAGAGAGGAGGAAGAGGAGGAGGAGGAGGAGGAGGAGGAGAAGGAGGTTCAAGAGTAAATAAGAATGGAGGGAGTTGAAAATACAGAACAAACTAAAATGATGATAATGTGAAAGGTGAAACACACACACACACACACACATACACACACACACACACACACACATATATATATGTGTATATATATATATATATATAGATATATGTTGTGTATGTTGTGTATGTTTACATATGTATAGATATATGTATATATTCCATATATGCATGCATACATACATGTATACCTATATATATATATATATACAGACATATTCGTATACATAAATATACATATGTATTGAAGACTACAGAATTCCCAGATTGCCTTGATCATGGCCAAGGGGAAAGAAAGACTAAGAGGAAAGGAATACTCCCTGGAAGCGTCTGCAAGTTATGTAACATAATCGAGCTGAGGCCCAGAAGACGTTGACTTATACAAAGAGGTGTATGCACCCTTCATAAAAAAAATTACCTTTTCCCTGCGATATGATACATAATTAGTAATTAATCGTGCTGAGCAATATATATATATATATATATATATATATATATATATATATATATATATATATATATATATATATATATATATATATATATATATTGTCGTATAGTTGCTTAATATTTCATTGAATAACAGCTCCTTGTTATGGTCTAACAGAAAATGTTATTTGCAAGTAGATTTTTGCAAGTTTATTTTTTCTTTGCTCGTTTTAATCCAATGATATACACAACACACCACAGACTATCATGTGCATAACACGACATATAACGAAACAAGTGCTACCAGCCTTACTGAACTGCTTCCGGGAGTGGAACTAATTTGCTATTCAACCGGCGTCCTCGCCATTTCTGAGACTGTCTGTAGTTCTTTGCATATATAAATGTATTTATTTCTTTTCCATTTATTTATTTATTTATTCACTTATGTCTACCAATGATATATGTTTCACAGTTAGGCTCGTGTATGTATTTGTCTACCAGATTAAGCATTTGTATTAACATTGGAAGTAATTTTTCTAAAATTGGACAACCAAGGCGATTGGAAGTCATCGACAGATGGCGAAGATCGAACCCTGGACTATTTCTTTTTCTTTATTCTGTTTTATCACTTCACTATTTCCTACATCTGAGCTCGTTATGGGTCAAACTGTCTCTTGTCGGCATGATTTACCATCGTAACCCATTACCATCGTAACGCATTACCATTGTAGCCATTACCATCGTAGCTCATGACCATCATAACTATTACCACATTGTTAGGCGTTAGCCGAAACAGAATCTCTGAAGCAGGTCTTTTGTTGGGGGGGCGAGGGTGGGGAGCTGCTAAGCCTGTATTTGCAGGTGGAGCGTGCAAGAAGGCGGAGGAAAAGCACTGTGGAAATAGGATAGACGTAGTGGTTCACCATGTGAGTCAGGCGCCCTGCCGTCGCCCTCCTCGGGCCTTCTTGGGGCCCTCCTGGGGCCGTCCTGGGACCCGCCTCAGACCTACCTGGAGCCTTCCTGGGACCCGCCTCAGACCTACCTGGAGCCTTCCTGAGATCGTCCAGGGGCCGTCCTGGGGACCTCATGGGAACTTCCTAGGGCCTTCCTGAGACCCTCCTAAGGCCCTCCTGGGGCCCTCCTGCGACCCTCCAGGAACTCTCTTGGGGCCCCTCTGGGGGCTTCTTGGGGACCTCTGGGAACCTCTTGGGGACCTTCTGCTGCCTTCTTAGGTCCTTTTGAAACCTTCTTGGGGCCTTCTTGAACCCTCTTGGGGCTTTCAGGTACCTTCTTGGGACCTTTGTGAACACTTGGGGATTTCTGCGACCTTCTTAGGCTCTTCTGGGGCCTTTATAAATGTCCTCATGTGGCCTTCCTGGGACCCTCCAAAAAGCCTCCTAAGGAAAAACTCTTCGAGATATGCTCGGAAAAAAGCAATTACATCATAAAAATGTAATTACTCGAGTTTCCGTGGATTTTTTTTTTCTTTTAATTATCAGATATTTTCTTCAGTACTCATACCGAAGAGCTGGTTTGCGATTCTCGTATGTCGTTTAGATAGTTTTAATTTTTCATAATTTATTCATTTTTTGTTATTTTTGTTATGTTCATTCCGTGAACATTCTTCCTCTAATGGATAATACAGTCTTCGTTCCCTTGTAAATCTCCCTCTAGTTAAAATGGACGGACTGTTTCGTGGCCTTTCACACCCTCCTAGCTTCATCGTCACCTTCAGCGAAATACAGGAAGTACAGCAACTTAAGTTAGATAGCTCAGAAATAACTTTAGATAAGTTTATGGATGGGAATGATAGGTGATTATAGACATGGAATTGCCTAATGTAGGCCTTATGGTCTACTGCAGTCTTCTGTGTTCTCATGTTCTTAAGTCCGTTTGTTCTAGCCTGGCGATTTTTTTTCTCCCTGATATCGCATTCTTGGTTTGTACTTAATAAGATTGCACCGAATTGCAGTTTATCGGTATCGGTTAGTTTATCTCCCCAAGAGGTTCCTTCGGTACATATCCAGAGACGTACAGTCACGAGCAAAAGCTCTGACCCACGCTTCACTTCTCACAACGTCAATATGATATTTTTTATCGAGTGCGTGATATATTTTGCTATGTAGTATTCAACTAAAAGTTAGGTAGTTTTCTTGAATAAACAAAAAAATATATATATTAGACAAAGAATTTCAATTTTGTATCACGAAAACTCTCGGTGGATCAAAACTTGTTCATGACTGTACATGTTATTCCCTCTTGCGTGGGAGGGGTTGGTTAACCTTGAACACCCCCTCAGGGAAAACAGGAAACCGGAATCATTCCCTCGGTAGGCAAATAAGGAACCTGTGTTCAAACGAAGGGACAGAAGTCTGAGGCGGCGAAAAAGACGCCGAAGGCGGAAGATGAAGATTGTGGCTGAGGATGCATGAGATGACGTAACTATATCAATTTGAATAATGGACTTGACTACCCGGGAGTCAAGGAGACAGGACTTGTTCCTGTCCCCCCGGGGGGGGGGGGTATCTAGGAGGGAGGGGGTGAGAGGGGGAGGAGGGAGGGGGAGAGGCGCATAACTACGGTCGAAGCTGTCACCTTTTGTGTCTATGGACAGGCAACATGTATGGGTCATTGAAGCCGGTTTTGTAACTCTCTCGAGGCTCATTCTGTTTCTCACTATATTATCTAATAATATACAGGAATGTCGAAGGGAATCACGTAAAATAAGTAGTTCAATAATACATTTTACTAAGGCTACAGCTGAAGGACAAAGATGAAATGTGACATTTTTGGCACAAAAAAAAAGTAGATTCTCGTTGTGAGTATTCCCAACACGTACATATCCCTGCTTATCATTCAACCAAAATACGAGGCATAAATCTACTCGCGTTACCGTTGAAATGACTAAAGGTGCAACCATTTCCTGTCTCATAGGAGCGGGGAAAAGATCAAACCGTGAATATCTGCTCTGTACCCACTTTAATCATGAAACTAACTGGCCTCCACCCAACTCCCAACTCCGTTTTCTTTCTTTTCCTTCTGAGGTCTCACCCCCTTCACCCCCCACCTCGCCCCCCCCCTTCCCAGGACCAAGACAAAGAACTTGGGGTTTGTATCGTACCATTTCTTCATTCCAAAACTTCCTTCTCTTCTCTCCCCCGACCCAAAACAGCTCCCTCCCCCCTCCCACTGGCCTTGATCCACCCTTCCTTCAGATCCACCCTCTCCCACTTTTTTTTTTTTTTTTTTTCTCCCAGGTTTCGGTCATTTTGTCTCCAACTATTTTCTTACGTATTCTATTTCTCCCTATCTTCCAAGAGAGAAAAAAAAAAAGAATCTTGGTATCCTCTCAACACCGTTGTAACCTGTCTTTTCATTAACCCTTTAAGGATACACCCTTCCATTCCAGACTCGACTTCTTTGTACCTTCCACACTACCTTCTGACTCCGACCCTTTGTTACCGATCAATGGCCAGGGATATCAACTCAATCTTTTCTCACACTTCTCCACTTTCCATTTACTGTTTCATTACCCCTGTCCTTCTCACTCTTCTCCAACTCCTCCTTCTCCTCCTCCTCCTCCACCTTTGCCTCTGCCCATTCCTTTGACTCGAAAAGGATATTAACTCTCAGTTTCTTTTTCTACTCCTCAACCACTTTCCATACCCTCCTTCGATCCCTCCCTCCCTCCCCTCTATTCCCTTCCTTCCTTCTCCCCCCCTCCAGCACAACCCTCTCCCAACATGGGTTGGAAAGGACGAGGGTGAGGTAATCCTCCTTCACTTACCTCCCCGGCCTCACCATGTCCCAACATAAGTAGGGTATTCGCTCTTCCCTCCTCCTCCCTCATCCTCTCCTGCTTTATACTCTCTCCGCCATTTACCTGCCCATTGTTGATAACATACGACTTCTTTGCGTGCTAAGGTAACAGACAACATCACACTTTGATTCCTCACTAGTTTAATATTTTCTCGGCCTCTGGACAATAATAGCCTTCTTGGAGTAAAAAAAAAAAGACGATACTAAAAAAAAAAAAAAAAATTGAGAGGGAGGAGAAAGATGGCAACACAATCACTGGTTTTACACTTTAATGTGTAGATAAAACGCATTTTACTGCTGAATGACATGAGCTCAAAAATTCAACGTTGGCCTTAAAAAGAAAAGAAAAAAGCCTCAGTCAAAGACCGGTTGCATGGACGAACTACCATTTTTTTTTTTGAGGGGTGGG
>NC_134777.1:91483624-91506124 GCF_046742065.1 Oratosquilla oratoria
CATCTATTTCTCATCTTCTTTTCCCTCCTCTCCTCATCCTTTTCCCCATCTTTTCTATTCCCCTCCTCTCCCCCTTCTTTTTCCCATTCTTCCTTTCCACTTCTTCTTCTCTTCTTCTCTTCTCTTCCCACTCCTGTTACTCCTCCTCCTCATCCTATTCTGTCTTTCCTTTATTTCCTCATCTTCCTCCTCTCCTTTCTCTTCCCCATTCTCTATCCCTCCTCCCTCTCCCCCTCTCCACCTCTCCCCTTTTCCCCCTCTCCCTTCTCTTCCCCGTTCTCTACCCCTCGCCTCCTCCCCCGCCTCTCCCCCGCCAACACCCCCCCTCTTTTTTTGGGGTGCCATCTTCCAACCCACCCTCTTACCTCATCCTTGTCACTCAAGCGCTTTTTTGTTCTTTGTCGACGGACTTGCCCTCGTGATGGCGCTGGCAAACGGGGCACGTTTAAGGGGAGGGAGGGAGGGGGGGCAGAGTCCCTTCCCCCCAACCCTTGTGGGGGGTGGAGGGGCATGAGGGACTGGTTTTTACCCCCTACTCCCTCATAAGTCCCTCGGCAGGAGGGAGGGCTCAAGCGGCGAGGATTCTGACACGGAGGCACACGAACTAGGCAGGACAGTTGCCTTGGAGACCCGAAATTTTTCAGAGATAAGATCTTACACATGCACGCAGTGTGTGTGTGTGTGTGTGTGTGTGTGTGTGTGTGTGTGTGTGTGTGTGTGTGTGTGTGTGTGTGTGTGTGTGTGTGTGTGTGTGTGTGTGTGTGTGTGTGTGTGTGTGTGCGTGTGCGCGTGCGTGTGCGTGTGTGTGTGTCTATCTGTCTGTGTCTGTCTGTCTGTCTCTGTCTCTGTCTCTGTCTCTGTCTCTGTCTCTGTCTCTGTCTCTATCTCTATCTCTATCTCTATCTCTATCTCTGTCTCTGTCTCTGTCTCTATCTCTGTCTCTGTCTCTGTCTCTGTCTCTATCTCTGTCTCTGTCTCTGTCTCTATCTCTATCTCTATCTCTATCTCTATCTCTATCTCTATCTCTATCTCTATCTGTCTCTGTCTCTGTCTTTGTCTTTGTCTTTGTGCATGTGCACGTGCACATGTACACCCAGGCATATCTTTGAGTGTGTTTGTTAATGTATTATTATTGTTTTTTTAATTTTATCTTTATTTGTTCAGTTATTTATCTATTTATTTATTAATAATTTATTTATTCATTTGTTTATATATTCATTTACCTATTTACCTATTTATTTACCTATCAATTTATCCATTTTATTTTATTTATTTTTATTTCTATCCTTTATTCATCTTTATCTATTTATTTAGTTATTTATTTAGTTAGTTATTTAATTATTTATTTACTTATTTTTGCTATTAATATGGTGATACAGGGAACCAATGACAAGTAGTTGTTAGTGGTGGTCCTGCTAGATAGACGTCAGACAGAAGTACCTCTCTGTTTCCCATCTTCAAATACAATCAACATCCTTTATCTAAAGGTGCAACCCAAAGGGGTTGACACTCGGTCCCAACTCAAGCAGGTGATATAGAGATTATCCCACAGTAGGACAATACTGTCAACACTTCCCAGGGAGATCAATGGGCGGTTCCGTGGACCGTTGGCAACCACACTTGGGTTGCGGTTTCACAGTCAGTGAAGATTGAGGCAACAGCTATTATAATAGTGATGGAAAGTAGAACACACTTTGACCACACAACAGCTCTCATAAATTATCTTTATTTGTGATGTAAATAGTTCCGGAGACATTCATTATGTTTTGCAAGGGTTGGTACTCCTGCGTATCTCTAAAGGGTTGGTACTCTTAGGTGTCTCGGAAGGGTTGGTACTTCTGTGTGTCTCGGAAGGGTTGGTGCCTCTGTGAAGGAGATTCATCTGGGCGTGACGATGAGAGTTCTCCATTAGTTCTGCAACCATGTAGCAATTACTTGAATGGAAAATCTATTTTGCAAAATGTCATCTTTGCTCGTCAAATTCCATAAAAGAAAGCCTTCGATACTTTTGCGGACTATTATAGTACATAAACCCATAATATACAGTAAAGCTGTTTTGGATTTGCTATACATTTTTATATATTCCGTTACTTATCTTAATAGATTTGATCCTGGTGAACAGAGGCTCATTTAACCTTCAAACATGTTAGGTACATAAGAATGAAGGAGGCAGCAAGAGACCATAAGGCCTACACTAGGCAGTGACATGTCCATTACCACCTATCATCATCCATAAATTGATCTAGCCTATTTCTATCTATGCCTATTATATTCTAAATACATTTTTCTTTTCTTTTGCAGGTGAGTGGTGGACACTTAGGACATGGCGGACCCTTGTTTTCCTCGACATCAGCCACTCGTAACTACGCCTTGTGTCTGTACCCAAAAAAAAAGGTTTCCGTTCTTGGGCTTATGAGGTCTCTCCCCAGCGCCCGAAGAATGCGGCGGTCGCGCCCGCGCCAGAGAGTCCCCTGGAAGTCTACTTTTCCGTTGGTATATTTCTCTCTCTCTCTCTCTCTCTCTCTCTCTCTCTCTCTCTCTCTCTCTCTCTCTCTCTCTCTCTCTCTCTCTCTCTCTCTCTGTCTCTCTCTCTCTCTGTCTCTCTCTCTCTCTACCTCTCTCCCTCTCTGTCTCTGTCATTCTGTCTCTCTCTGGCACTCTGTCTCTGTTATTCTGGCTCTCTGTGGCACTCTGTCTTCCTGTATCTGTCTCTCTGTCTCTCTTTCTCTCTATATGTCTCTCTATCATGGTGCGGGAGGGAAGTTCAATCCCCTCATTACTCTTGTGACAAGGTTGGTGACTTTTTTTTTTTTAACCTATAAAATCTGCAACACTTGGGGCAGAACTACCAAAGGACATGGTAAACAGTTCCTCTGTTGAGCAGATCAAAAGGCGATTAGGCAAAGTGCTACAAACATTAACGTAAGAACTAGTATGAATTCCCGGTAACCCTTATAACGGTACCTCCTCGGTATGGGTTGTAAAACCTTTTCAGGTACTGAGATTCTTTGTAACTCCTTATAACTCTCTCTCTCTCTCTCTCTCTCTCTCTCTGTGTGTGTGTGTGTGTGTGTGTGTGTGTGTGTGTGTGTGTGTGTGTGTGTGTGTGTGTGTGTGTGTGTGTGTGTGTGTGTGTGTGTGTGCGCGCCTTTCTGTCTCTCAGTCTCTCAGTCTCCCTCTCTCTCTCTCTCTCTCTCTCTCTCTCTCTCTCTCTCTCTCTCTCTCTCTCTCTCTCTCTCTCTCTCTCTCTCTCTGCTTCTCTCCCTCTCTGCCTTTTTCTCTCTGTCTCTCTATGTCTCTCTGTCTTTGTCTCTCTATGTCTGTCTCTGTGTCTCTGTCTGTATGTATCTCTCTGTGTCTTTGTGTCTGTGTCTGAATCCTCTCACTCCCTCTCTCTCTCTCTCTCTCTCTCTATATATATATATATATATATATATATATATATATATATATATATATATATATATTCTCTCTCTCTGTCTCTCTGGCTCTGTCTCTCTATCTCTCTGGTTCTCTGTCTTTCTGGCTCTCTGTCTATCTGGCTCTCTGTCTATCTGGCTCTCTCTCTCTCTCTCTCTCTCTCTCTCTCTCTCTCTCTCTCTCTCTCTCTCTCTCTCTCTCTCTCTCTCTCTCTCTCTCTCTCTCTCTCTCTCTCTCTCTCTCTCTCTCTCTCTCTCTCTCTCTCTCTCTCTCTCTCTCTCTCTCTCTCTCTCTCTCTCTCTCTCTCTTCCTCTCTCTCAATTTCACTCTCACTCTCATTCTCACTCTCACTCTCACTCTCACACCTCCGTTGTTGTTACCATTGTTTACTGTTCCCTTCTATGCAGGTCCCCACATGAACTTTTAATCTTTCCTCAACAAAAAACTTAATGGATTAGCTATATCTGTATATCCTTGGATAAATGTCCTATAATATCTTGTCAATTCCAAGAAACTTCGAACTTTTTCTACATTGTTCGGAACTGAATAATTCTTTACTGCTTCAACCTTTGAATTTATTGTACTAAGTCCATGCCTGTCTATTTTATGTCCTACATAAATAACACTGTCGTGCAAAAATAGTAGGAGAATTTATTGCTGACGTTTCGACCTCACAGTGTCTTTATCAAAGCTTGTATAAAGATACTGTGAGGTTGAAATGTCAGCAATAAATTCTACTATTTCCTCATTTATCTCCTCACCATCATTCAAAAATATTTGAATGGGTTTATTGAACACTCTACCTGCAATGAGAGGTCCTACAGAAGTCCTTCCAATTATTATAGTTAGTTTACAACTATCTTTGATGTTTGGGTTTTCTTTCACCCTTTTATCTTGTACCTAACACAATATTGTTTGTGTATTTCTATGGGCAGCTCTGTAGTGTTGTTTTATTTTGTGTCTGGGGGGTTTCCTCTTGTTTCTGGGTGAATACGAAATTTTAGTTTTGTTCTACATTCCTGTGTTCTGTGTCCTATCATCTGATGATACATACAGAAAGGTTGGTTTCTACAATGATATTCATTATGACCCTCATATTTGCAGTTTCTACAAATAGTGCCATAATAACACTCTTGTGTTTTGTGCCCCCAGGTATTACAATTGTAACTTTCAATTCTAGCATTCCTTGATATGTTTCTAACTCTATGTTCAGATCCTCTGTTTCTGTAATCAGTTTTAGGGTTTCTAGTTTCTTCCTGTTGTTGCAATCCCACTTTCATCACATACGGCCCAATTGCTTTAGTTTTACTATAACCTTAAAGAAGATAATCTACCTCCCTTAAATCCATTGTTTGCTTAAGATCTATATGCAGCTTTTCTGCCGTTATTTCGTCGAAGTTGTTTATCAACAATGCGAATGCGATTAATCTGGTTACCTGAGAAACTTTTATTTTGTCACTAGATCTTTCTATCCAATCTGAATCCTTCAACATAGAATTCATGTCCTTACACCATGTCTAATTTTACTCAATATTCTGTGTCAGATTCACTTGTTTTTACTTTCTTTATCATTCTAACCAAAGACCTGTTGTCTAATGAATGCCCTCTTATAAGCTTTATATTGGTTGATATCTTCCATTTGCTGGAATTTTATTATAAGCCTAGCCCTACCCTACATTTTCCTTTAAAATTTCTATATTCATTTTTTCATCTGCTATGCTTTTAGTGACAAAGTGTTGATCAAACTGAGAAACCTATTAACTCCCAAGATGTTTTCATTACCTGTGAATTTGGGAATATTGACATTCGAGGTATGAACTTCATGTCTCAAAATACCAGTATACCTTCAGTTTTTAAAGTCAATATGAATCGACTGCCTCCACGTAGGCTTCCTCCACGTACTGCTCGTACTTCACACGTACAACCAAGTCTTTCTAGCCCCTCTCGTAGGCCTTGTAGTCGTTGTAGACCCCTCTCGTTCACTGTTTCTTGTAGTTGTTGTAGAACCCCTCGTTCAATGTTGCTTGTAGTGGTTGTAGACCCCCTCGTTCACTTCGTAATAGTAGCTCGTAGTCAGTAAGCACGTGGCTGCGCGTTTGTAGTTGCGTGCACGGAGTGCTTGTTGTTGCGTGCCCGGAGCGGTTATGCACTGTAGATTGGTGTACCCGTACACTCTTAGCTGTATCTTAAACTAAGTCCTGTAGTTTGATGCATCAATCCTGTCTCTTCGGAGGCGTTTTCTTTTCACCCGTTCCACCCCACCGCTGCCACCACTGTTACCTCCGTTGTTGTTACCACTGTTTACTGTTCCCATCTATAGTTTTGTATTTCGTTTCTCACTTGTATTTTCTTTTTCTCACTGTCTTTATGTAGGTTAGTCACTCACAAATTTTTTCTGTAGGAAGCCTTTTTGCTTCCGATCGTCCGACTTAGTCAACTTCCATTAATCTCTATAAGAGAGGAGAATTAAATTGATCTTAAATTTTCTGTCTTTTCTTCCCGAATAATATTACACTTAGCTTGTCAATTTAACCAAGGGACTCCCATCTGTAATCCTCAATTTGATCATTGGGTCAGTTCGTATTGACGTCATGATTTCTTAAGTCCAATGTTCTTTATATTTACATCTTTGTGCCTCCCCTAAGGGAGTGACTTTACTCTCATGAACCAATTGAATTTTCTCCACCCTTTTTCCAATCAGAAAGACTGTTACAAAACCCTTAAGCAGTATTGCTTACTCACATCAAGCAATCTCAAAATCAATGCAAGGCTGACTTAGTTTATATATTGTTACACCAGCCTAATACAGCAATGAAATCGGGTCTCCAGCGGTTGTTTGTAAACTTTAGGCGATGGGCGAGATTAGCTAATTCCTTTGCCTACGACTGTTGTTTATCAAACATCCAACTCACAAAAATTAAATTCTTGCCACCTACCTACCCCTCTATCTACCTTACTTGTCTACCTTTATCTACAAGCCTCTTTCACTCATTCTCTCTCTCTCTCTCTCTCTCTCTCTCTCTCTCTCTCTCTCTCTCTCTCTCTCTCTCTCTCTGTGTGTGTGTCTCTGTCTCTCTTTTCTCCCAGGAAATGCCGACATACAAGTTCTTTGTAAAGCGATGAACTATTTCCCGTGCCAGTCATTGCCCTTTTCACCTTGACGAAGGACAAAAAAAAATCGACGGTTTTTACTCTCGTATGAAGTCTGCTCAAAATTAATGAGACTGGTCAGGGAGCTGGGACCCGGTGTTCCGCGCCACCGCTCCCCCTCCACCCGACCCGTTCTCCTTATCTCGGTCATCGGTCCCGACCCCAAAGGAGACATGTCCGTTAACAATGTACAGTTCGGTTTCCTTAAGCTGAAGAAAATTGTCTGGCCTTCACCAGAACAAAGTTATTAAATGTTACATGTCGGGTCCCCTCTGGCGCTGACCAGGATAAAGAATGTATAATTGTTGTTGGCCTTAACCCCTCTCATTACTCTCACGTCACTTCAGCTGAATAAAATCATCTGACGGCAGCCAGAATGAAAGAATTCGGATGATCTGACGACATTTGAGAGCGCCTTGTTTAGTCGTTTAGTTGAATGATTTTAGGTTTCTTGCCTTCAAGAAGCATACTTCAGAATGTGATTTTTTCTCGCTACAACCAAACCAAAGTGCCTCCTACTATTTCTGGTCTTCTTCAAGCAACACCTTTTACCTCCTACAATCTGCCTGAAGAGGTGACTCCTGGACCCTACAATCTACCTAGAAATGCGCCTCCTACCTCTTAGCGCCTCTCATTCTGGGAATGTCTCTCTCAATGTGGCTCAAAAGTCCCTCATAAATCATATGTTGTGCTTCATGAAAGTCGTCTTACCTCTTAAAGTGTTCTTAAGGAAGGGATTACTCCCTCGTACAGTGTACCTGAAGAAGTGTCTCTTACTCCTGACGATCAAGGAGTACCTCCTATCTCTTAAGGTGTACTTCAAGATCTACCTCCTGCCTCGTACTGCTTTTCTCCGGAAATACCTCCTAGTTCTTATGCGTTACTTCAGGAGGAGAAAGTCCCCAACGATCTCATCTTCGGAGTCGTCTTGATCACAATTAGCAGCCAGGGAAATCTCTCTCAGTGTTCCACAGGTTCCATCAGAAGAGAAGTCTTTTGGAATTGTGGGTAGATGTGAAATTAAAACCAAATAGACAGGTAAATAGGCAGACAGACAGGCCGGCACACAGGCAAGCAGAGAGACAGATACAGACAGAAAAGTTGACACAAATAGAGAAAAGTTGACACAGACAGGGACATACAGATAGGTAAAAACAGATACAGACTGAATATAGAATGAGGCAGGCTTAGGCAAACAGACAGACAGACAGGAAAGCAGAATGACAGACACGGACAGATAGAAGTTGACACCGAGAAAAGTTGACACAGACAGGAACATAAAGACAAGGAGAAACAGATTCAGAGAGGACACAGACAGAGGCAAGCATAGGCACACGCAGACAAACAGACAGACAGACAGGGTCATGGCTGCAGATGGGCTTGGGCCACTAGACGACCTTGCTCTCCATTCAGCTCTTCCACTTCACTCCCCATCTCCTTCACACCTTCCCCTCCACCTCCCTCCCACGCCACACCCCCACTTCCATCCACCTCTCTCAACCTCCACCCCTCCAGTCCACCCACCTTCCCTCCACAAAACCGTAATGAATATTAGAACATAAAAACATAAGAGTTTAGGAGACTTCATGAGACCAAAATTCATATGTTCTTATGTTTATCATGGTTATATAAATAGAGACATGTCTGATTCCTCTGGAGAGAAGTTAATGTAAAGGAATCTTAGATTCGGTTCAGGGATCGAGTACCAGGCCCTTGGGGCTGCAGATAAAATGAAATTTAGGTTGTTGAAAGGTTCTCAAGATAGGCTACAGGGAGATGTTTCTCTCCGACTCTCATATCGTAAGATCATCAGTTCCCTACATCTGGTCAAGTGGTATAAGTGAATATCTTTTTCAAAAATGAAGAAATGAAATCTTCATATTCCCTGAATTTTTATGAAGACTATCACACTCTTCTGAAGTGACCTCGTGACAATCTCCTGAAGTCGTCTTGTGGCCACGCCCGCCTGAAGTCGCGACCAACACTTTTTGAGGTCATCTTGAATTTCTACTCGTCCGAAGTACCAGTTGGACCACACCCATGTAAAGTCGCCCGAAAGTACTGACTTGATTTTTTCTGAGGACAAATCCGGTAATTTGTAGAACTGGCAAAAGCTTTATTGACCTATTTTTTTAATTTACAAAAAATTCAAAACCCATACCATAAAACCCCATTTCACCTCATCAGACATGATTTCCGTCGCAACACCCACATCTGTGTCAGGTTGAATATATATATATATATATATATATACATATATATATATATATATATATATATATGTGTGTATATATATATATATAAATATTTACATATATATATGTGTGTATATATATATATATATATATATATATATATATATATATATATATATATGTATATATAATAAAATCGAGTAACTATTTCCAATGTGATCATTTCCTATTTGGGAAATATTACCTTTACATATGAAACGACTGACACATTTAAATGCAAACCCTTCAATAAATTCGCTTGCCCTGACAACTGCCTTCGCAAGTCATCCACGAGAAATGACGTCATGTCGCTTCCATTAAAGGTTTCTTGGTGTCACACTCACCATATTACCCCCAGTTCAGACTAAAAACTTCTCAAACTATAATGTCAAGAGAAATTTAGACGGAGACATGGGCTTTAAATTTCCTTACGTTTCCACCATGGATCATCTTATCTAAAAAAGCGTAGACTCAGAGGTGACTTGATACAGGTCTTTAAAATTCTAAAGGGAATTGACAACATCAAAAGTGACAAAATTTTCACATTGAATGAGAATCAGACAAGAAACAATGGTCTCAAACTGTCCGGAAATAGATTCAATTTGGAAGTAGGTAGAAACAACTTTGCCAACCGTGTAGTTAATGAATGGAATAAACTTCCTGCACAGGTAGTGCAATGTAGTTCAGTTCAAAGCTTTAAGAATCATTTAGATAAATACCTAAGTAAGATGCTGTAATGATTATAATTTATCTTATATTATTTGTTTTTGTTTTGTTATAATTTGTCTGTCTGATTTTCATTTATTATTAGTTATATGTCAATTTATTATTATTTACTATTTACCTGTTTGTTTATTATTTAACTATACCTATGCATTTATTTATGTATTTTATTTGTTATTTACATTATTATATTTTTTATTTATTATTTTATTATTAATATGATTTTTTTTTTTTTTTTTTTTTGCATCCGACCTAGATATGGATCAAAAGGTCTCCTGTCGGCATGCTCCGCCTTTGTAATCCTTTGTAATCCTTATCTAAAGCATGTTCCTAATTTGACTGTTTTGAATATTGATCCTAATGCGCCGGTTGATAAGATTTTTGTTGTTGATCTTCAACTGAGCACTCATTGTTGATATTACGCTATAGATACAACAGGCTTATATTGTAAATAAAGCGATACAATTGTTTATATTGTAATACTGTGCCATGTGCAGTAATAGAAAATGACAATAATTCTTTGACTCGTCGAAATTACTAAAGATGTCTGACTCGAAACTGAAATGAATCTTTGTTTTAAAAAATCAGCAACAGAATATCGTTGCTAGGTTACAATGGGCAATGTCAGATGTTGCAGAAGTCAATTTTTTAAACCTAACATGCTTGTCATTGTTTTACTTGTTGTCTAAATTCGAGACTTTAAGACCAGATGGCATGATGACACTGTTGACTGAGTAATGTGCAACTCCATGTGACCAGCAGGGCTTGTGTTCGTGTCGACAGCATCTATTGAATAATTTTGTTTATAGGATTACTCACGTTTTAATAGATTTTTCGTTATAGAAAAATATACAGTGGTAGACTAGTGTTAAGGAGAGAGAATAGACATATTTTGAAGAAATTGAGTTACAGTGCACCCAAATTTTTCGTTAACGAAAGGAAAACAGTATTTTTCTATTATCGATAAGACACATATCTATTTCTATATCTATGTCTATATCTACTGTATATCTCTATATATCTATATCTATATATATATCTATATCTATATATCTATATATCTATATCTATATATATTTATATCTATATCTATATATCTATATCTATATCTATATCTATATATCTATATCTATATCTATATATTTATATTACATTTTTTGTTCAGTTTGCAAACAAATGGAGAGAATTTTCTCTTTACTCATTCTAACTTCTCCTTATCAGTGACAGTTCTATTGATCGTTAGTATTTTCTTCAAAACTTGATTAAAGCTCCGGTCTCTTGCATCTATCAGTTTCTCATAAATAATGGTGTAAATTGCTCAGTCACTCGGGGGTTTCTCCTTCCCCATTTTTTTCGACTTTTTTCTTTGGGATAACCAATTACAGAAGGTTTTTGTTTTACGTCATAATGAAAGGCGGAGTCTTGGTTGAGTGTAGATGTTACACCCAGAGATCTCTCTTCAGTCCAGTCAGCAATGAAATAAGAAATCAAGGCCACGGGAGTAAAAAGAAAACAGATGAACGATGTTTTCAGACATTTTAATGAATAGCCACTGAACTACGCACCGAGTTCTCGTCCATGTTTTGCAATATTTCGTACGCATTGAGGTTTGCAACGTTTTGTTGTTCGTGTACTTGTCAAAGTCGTTTTATATGATTCACTCGCCACACTCATGACCTAGCAAAAATAATACGCTAAGATGTACAAAACGTAAAGGTACACACACACACACACACACACACACACACACACACACACACACACACACACACACACACACACACACACACACACAAACACACGAGTGCGCGCGCGCATACATAAAAGCACACACGCACACGCGTACACACGCATGCACACAGGCGTCCTTCAGATCATCTTTGTGCAAAAATGGGCTGACTTTTTCAGTGGGATGCATGACCTATCAGGAGTTTAAACCCTTCACAAGCGTGACGACCCCCCAGCTGCATGTAAAAGCCAAAAATAAGATCCACCAAAGTCGTCACCACACAAAAGGGTGAAGCTGGATTTTGGCTTCAAACAAAATGTATTCGACATGCCACCAGATTAGGATAATAAATTGAGATAATTCTGATCCTTTTTGTTCGTGGATTGTCATGATTTAAACAAAACGTCTGTATTTGGTTACCAGAGCGGAACAGCACAATGTATGGTGTTTTGTGTAAACAAAGATGGCGACATCGGTTTCAAGGATATGAAGTCGTGTCGTCTGTTTTGAAACTCGTTGTGAGGCACTAATCTCATCGTGACCACCTGGCTTCTGACACACGCTGCTGTGTCATATGACGTTGGATTTGTTGTCGTCGTTGTTGCCATCGTCATCGTTATTGTTGTTGTTGTCGTTGATGTTGTCATTATCTTCGTCATTTTATTCGTTTTTTTAGTGTCATTATTATCAGTATTTCTCTCGTTCTTATTGTCGTCGCTCTGTCTTTGCCAACGTCGTCATGAACACTCATGATTTCTACATTTTGTTGGGCTTTTCATAACAACATAAGCTTAATTCAATTATCAGTATAGGGTCTTTCATAGCACTCCTGATTTTAAGACTGGAGCCTAGTCTGAAGTTTGTTAATCGATGCAGATTTATTCCAAGTTCATCTACCTTCTCTCTATCTCTCCTTCGTTAGTTCTATGACTTCTCTATCTCGTTGTCAATTGTTCTTTGATACCTAGTGCTAGAATTTTATTCCTTATTTCATTCTTATAATAATGAAATACCTTATGACGACAAATTTTAATTTGTGTTTTATCATGACAGCAATGATTCCTTTCTTTGTTTTTGTTAAATGTTTCATAAGCTCTTAGTGTTGAAAGCAAAATTGTATCCAATGTCACGTGAATTTGCAATAGCTGGAAATAGAGAGGTCGGTGTAGTGACGTTTTTTTTTTCTTATTGTTGATGTTTATGACGATACTGTCCTTGTTCCCGATGTGGCCGGAGCTATGCTTGCTTTGTTCTCGGCCCACCGAGCGGCCCACGTCGCTGTGCATTATAGTAATAGCCGAACTGTCTATACCGTGATTGCTGTTGCTGCTACTGCTGATGTTGCTGTTGCTGATGTTGATGTGCTGGTGCTGTTACTGGTGTTGGTTCTGGTGTTGATGGTGTTGATGTTGGTGCTGGTGTTCGTGCTGGTGTTGTTGATGTTGATGTTGACGTTGGTGTATCCTATATTTTTGCATTTTCATTCACATCATGAAATTCATAACTGTGGTCCTTGTGTTCCAACACTCAGGCAGGACATTCTAGTGTCGAAAGATGGTCACTGCTCTAGCATCACCTGACCAAATGTTTGGTAAGCATAGGCTGATGAAGTACTGAGCGCCGAGGTTTAACAGAGTTGGGTGTTGCTATTTGTTTATAATGTAACCATGGAAATCCTTCATTGAGGAGTGTGCGCGCGCAACGCCAAGAGCTCACAGACCTTGTACAAATGTATGATAAATGAAGTATTGTACATCGTACTTTCATATAGCCCATTAATCTTCCTAACACGTAGTCCAACGCTGATCCATTGGTGTTGGTGTTGGTGATGGTGATTGTTGCTACTTCTGCTAATGTTTTCGCTGTTGCTGGTGCTACTACTACTACTACTACTACTACTACCGTTACTATCGTCGTCATTATCGTTATTGTAGTCCTCAGATAATAAGCGCTTGATGGTGCAATCTCAGATCAATATCGTCTTCCACCGGCTGAGAAATAAAAGGCTCATTTTTTTGCTTTTATTTTCATTGCGACCTTGAACGCGTCTTGTGCTTTTACCGTCGATGACAATGCCATCATCGTTTACGTCCACAAGTACAGTTGGGAAAACAAGTTCCTCGAAAATACTCACATATATCGGCGTTGAAAATGGTTTTTAATCTATCAATTACTGGAAGACCACGGACAAATAACAGTCTTGGTTACAAATGAAAATAAATTACTTTCTTCTCCCATTCTTCTTTGTGATATCACTACTAGATTTATCTTTCCTCGATTTTTCTCAAACATTTCTATCCACCTCTCTTCCAGACCGAAACGGCTCAAGAAATTCTCGATTAATTTCTTCCACTAGATGATTTTTCAAATATATATTATTTTGCTCTGGTCGCTGCCAAACGATTTTAATCAGTAGATGAGGAAAACTTGGAGATAAAGCAAGACTTTATAAACTTATACCTTGCTGTACCTGAGCCCACTCTACTGAATGGACTCGTCCGACGCATTTGCTATAGAATATACGAGGCCATTTCTGTATGCAAGCGTCAAAATTGGGATTGTGTAGACTTAGTGATTTTTTACGACTTGTGAATGTTGTGATTTTAGTTGTTGGCAGCAGGTGTTGTATTATACACACACTCACACACACACACACACATATATATATATATATATATCATAACTGCCAAACATCTTTTTTAATCTGACAAGCAATTACTCTCCACCATATATGCTGTAACTTGATGTCGCCACTGCAGCTATTGTGGGATTGTTTTCAAGGTCGTCTTCTAGTTATGGTCGTAGCAGGTGTGTGTGTGTGTGTGTGTGTGTGCGTGTGTGTGTGTGTGTGTGTGTGTGTGTGTGTGTGTGTGTGTGTGTGTGTGTGTGTGTGTGTGTGTGTGTGTGTGTGTGTGTGTGCGTGTGCGTGTGCGTGTGTGCATGCGTGTGTGTGCATGAGTGCGAGTGAGCGTTTATGTGCGCACATGCGTACGCTAATCATTATTCTCAAAGAACGTATAAATTACCCACAACGTTGGTTAATTTACCCTTCCATATTATAATTGAAATCCCACAACAAAAAATCAATGACTGTTAGACAAAAAATAGATAGATAAAATAAAATAAATCCCTGGCGACAGCAACAGTTTCACTCATACATTCCTGCGCGGGCGACATGACGTCACTATCATTCTCGATCTGAGTTCGCTTCAGCCTTCAAATGCCTCTTCACGTGAGATTTTTATCTTTTGTGCGAGAGCGTTCTTCTCAAGATGCATGCCAATTCAGTCCTTGTCCACATAACTGTCTCTCGGCAATTGACGACCGTCGCCTTTGCAGCCTTGCGTTCGATTCGCTTCAACTCAAGACAAAGGACAGTCAACGATCGTCGCCCCGTTTTATTTCCAGTGTCGGTTCGAAATAACTATTGCCTTGACTTCGGTTCCGTAAGTGAGAGAGAGAGACTGTTATTCTTCTCAAACTCTGAATAAACACTGATTCTTTGTACAGTATAGCAAAAGCATGTGTATACATACACGTACATTTACACACATACTGTGCGCACACACACACACACACACACACACACGTGGATCGACGTTGCAGAGGTACCGCTCTTGTCCTCAAAGTCAGCGATCCGAGTTTAAGTTCCACCCAGGTCTAAAAAAAAAGAAAATTGCCGCACAACGAGCTGGCACTCCAACTCTAGTGGGCAAGGAGAAAGTGTGTGTGTGTGTGTGTGTGTGTGTGTGTGTGTGTGTGTGTGTGTGTGTGTGTGTGTGTGTGTGTGTGTGTGTGTGTGTGTGTGTGTGTGTGTGTGTGTGTGTGTGTGTGCGTGTGCGTGCGTGTGTGCGTGTGTGTGTGCGTGTGCGTGTGTAAGGTCACAGCATTAACCATAGATCGGGTAATATAAATTATGAGCTCTGAGCTCTCATCTGAGAGGATAATAACTATCAATCACGAGTCCAACACGTGATCCAAGACAAGACTTTGGTAAATGACACAGCGGCTGTACGAAGTCACCACGTTTGCTGAGCGGAAGACGCTTTTAGTCAGTTGTGGACAAACCTCAGTACTCATTCGTCTAGCGTTAACCAGTATGAAGTATACGAAATGCGTCACCGTAGTGGACGAATTTGCCGGGGGAGGGGTTGTGAATATGTGCAACACGGTCACACACAATCAGAAACTGAAATCTGTTCACCTTCTTTTTCTAGCAACAATGAATGTGAATCAATGAACATGTTAGACTGTAACTACCAACAAATAGAAATTCATTACCTATTAATCTATTCGTTCCCTTTTACCTACTTATCTATTCATTGTTTACCTAGATATTGATTTATTTTATCTATTCATTCATGTATTTGTTTTTTCAAATATCTAGTTATTCGTTTATTCATTTAACCATCTATTTATATGCTTGATATATAATCTACCCAATCATTCATTTATATATGTTGATTTATTTTATATCTTGTTTTTAATCCGTATGTAGTGTGGCAATGGTTTCACCTTTTCATTGTAGTAGGCCCCTTTATATATTTAGTTTTACAAATGACTGACGGATTTTTCTTTTCGGATTGAGGGGTGGAGAGGGAATCCTATCCATAAAAAATGGCTTGATCAACTGAGACCTAGGTAAAGTCTAAGATCAAATCGTCTACCGTTTTAACAATCGATGACAAAGACGAAACTTACCGACAGGGGTCCTTTCAATACACGAAAACGTTGGATACGGGAGAAGGTGAGTAGGAGGAAGATGATGAGAAAAAAGATGATGACGAGGAACAAACAAACCCAAACAAACCAACAAACATACAAACCTTAATCCAGGGGAAGGGGAGGGGGAGGGAGACGGGGAGATAGGGGGGGAGGGGAGTTCTCTCAGAATTTAACAAAATCATCTAGCAGCAAGCAGATCAAAGACACAATCTGAGCGTTGGGAGCGTCGGGAGAACCTCGATGGCGAAGGTGACCCGGTTTGCCCTCTGTTGGTGTGAATCGGCCCACGTGAAAGTGTGTATGGATGTGAAACGTGGACGCGTGACCTGGAAATGCGCCCGTCGACAGCTGGGGATGCGGGGGGATGGGGGGTGATTCATAAGCCCGTCGGGTCCTGACCCAGCATTCGATCACGGAGCCCGAAGCCCAATAGGGTCGAGTTAAGATCGGGTGCTGATGCCCGGTGGGAACGAGCATCACATGCCCTTTAACCTCTGTTGTACTCAAGATTGTTTATTCATTTATATATCTATTTTATATATATATATATATACATATATATATACACACTTATTCTATGGCTGATTTGAAAAACTGGAACCAATAATCTATAAGAAAAATTTTATAAGTTATTTGTATGATGACATGTTCTTCACTGACGTTACACTATGACGTCATTTCCTCCCTGTTATTAAGGAGTACTCATCTATGACGTCATGTCGCCGTAGATTGATCCTGTATCCCTGGTAATCTTGATCCAGAGGCATTTAAAATATTGCCTCAAGAACCCAGCAAAACATACTTGAAATCCAAAAATTCGCGAAGACAGAAGAGACCTTAGTATGATGTAAAAACAAAGACCACGAAGAGTACAGCACTTCCTATAAGTGTATTTAAGGTATACGAGACGGCATGACGTAAGCAACGATGAAAATTGGAAATATAACTTGAGGCGAGAAAACGGAGTGCTACTTTCGTTGTGAGCAATTTACCAACTCTTTTCAAGACATCATTGTATCATAATCCTTCCCAAGCACTAAAAATCTAAATAATGATGGCCTTGTGAGCCCATGGGCAATAAATGGGAGTGGTGCAAACATGGAACCCTGAGGGACTCCACACGTAATAATTATGTAATTAGTTGGAAGCTGAAATGAAAGTTCGCGCCAACACAATCTCTAGATCTTGTCTTTTGTATGTATGTCGACTGAGGTTGGTGAACAAATTCAAGTAAAGAGCAAATATTTTGCTAGAAACTTGGCATTAAACATCTTCCATAACGAGGGAATTATTTGTTTCGTCAAGTTCATCATTATCGTGGTAACGCTTCGGCGGTAACCCCTACTGTTCTGTATTTTTCCCCCTGTCGCCAGGCTTACTCGGTTGTCTCTATGGTAGCTCCTTGGTAATGAAAACTTGTAGCGTTGGACCACAGATGGACCAAGGATAATGATAATGATGGTAGTAGTAATAATAATAGTAATAATAATGGCAATAATGGTGATAATAATGATAACGAAAACAAAAGAAAACTACTACAAAACCACAACTACGATGACGGCAATGATGTAAATAACCTTTCCTCAATACGATGGCATGCAATGTAGATTCTCATGTGGTAAAAAATAAATAAATAGATAAATAGAAATTATTCAGCTTAGGGTCAGTGATTCTCCAAAACGACTATTATTGTTCACAATGAAATTGCCTTTTGTTTTAGGTCTTTCGGGTGAGTTTGGTCTATTGGGTGGTTTAGGTTTTTCGTGTGAAGTTGGATCTTTTGGGTAAGTTTGGTTATGGGTGGGTTGGGTCTTTCGGGTGGGTTGGGTCTTTTGGGTGGGTTGAGTGTTATGGGTTGGTTTAGCCTTAGGTTTTGTTCTTTTTGTTGGGTTAAATGCATGAAAAAGTTGGGTTTGTAGGAGGGTTGGATGATGAGAAACCTTGGGTGCATGTGAGGACTGGGTATATAGGTATGTAGGCCTGTGGGTGCTTGAGTGCGTGTGTTGGAACCTCGAGGGCATTCTCACTCTCCCACGTAGTTCCAGGTCATGAGTGCCAGGTCGAACGGGAGTTCCAAGACCTGACCTTGCTCCACATTGGAGAGTGCCAAACGAGGCGTGCGTGCCACAGTGCGGCGCTCTGGCATCATCAAAAACCTGGCACATTATCATCAGTAGCATTGGCGCCATCGATGTGATATATAGAAATAAGTATAGAATGAGCGATTTATGTGAAGCTAGATATATAAATGTTGAAATAAACATTGTATGGAGATGGATATGGCGGTAGATATGGAGATACGAAGGAGAGGAAGATACGTCACATATCTAATGAGATAAGCTCAGATAAGCAATAATGGTTAAGGGAGAAAGGAAGGGGAGGGGAGGGAAAAGAAGAGGGAGGGAGAGAGAGAAGGGGAGGGGGAGGGAAAGGGGGAGGGAGAGGGGGAGTGGGAGGTTGGGCCTGCGGGGAGGTTTGTGGTTTGAGAGGGAAAGTGCCGAGGCAGGCAGCACATTCTTGTAGTTTTATTTTCACTCGTAAGTCCCACTGTGGCGCGATGGTTTCGATTTCCTCCAGAACTACGTGGACCCGACTTCGAAACTTCGAAGCCAATGATGACTCTAAACAGCTAATTACCCTGGCATTCCGAGGACACAGGGCAAAGGTTGTGGCTTGTGTTGCAGCTAAGGGTCTTCTTGCGTAAGCTGATCTTGCTGAAGGTTTATACCGGTGTTAAATATGTTAACTTTCCACATTTCGAGTGATGTAGGACTCTCCTTATCTCTCAAAGTCTTGCAGAGAAGAGAGACATAGAGATATTCCAAATGCGATAGTGGTCACGCAGTTTTGAGGTATGGGAATGCCGCTCCCCCCTTTTACCTCCTGATCTCCCCCCACGCCCTCCCCCATCCTCTCCGATCCCCATGAGACCTCCCTGACCCCCCCCTCCCCTCCACTACCCTCCCCTCCCCTCCCTCTCCTCACGGCCAAGAGGAGTTCATTGCGTCATTGTACGCATGAATGGATAACCATCACAGTCGTAACTCAATAGCTGCTCCCCAGCAGACAGAGAGACAGACAGAGCCAGAGAGGCAAAGCCGCAGGGGAAGATAGAGCCAGAAACGCAAATAGAGCTGAAGAGAAAGACAGTCACAGAGAGACAGATAAAGCCAGAGACGTGGAGTCATACATAGAGCTGGAGACAGAATCATGCTCAGGTAAATTCAGAAATATAGTTAGTCAGAGGCATAAATAAAGCCAGGAACTGGTAGAGCCAGATGTACAGATAAGCCCAGACACGCAAATAAATCTAGAAATTCAGACAGGGTCAGAGTCAGAACCAGAGATATAGATAGAGGCGAATGGACTGATAGAGCTAGATGGAGAGATGCGGATAGATAGTGGCAGATAGAGCCAGGAAGGGGGGAGTAGGAGGGAGTGGGAAGGAGTGAGGTTGGGTCACGAAGGAATGCTGAGATTACTATTGTACGCTGCGTTGAAGTCCCCAGCAGAAGGCTTCCTCGGCTATGTTGGTTCCTGGTGCTGCTACCACTCCCTTCTTACATTTCTCCCTCTTCCTCCTCTTCTCCCTCCTCCTCCTCCTCTTCCTCCTCCTCCTCTTCTTCCTCCTCCTCTTCCTCCTCCTCCTCTATCTTCACCTCCTACCTCTCCTCCTCCTCCTCCTCCTCCTCCTCCTCCTCCTCCTCCTCCTCCTCCTTCTCCTCCTCCTCCTCCTCCTTCTCCTCCTCCTCCTTCTCCTCCTCCTCCTCCTCCTCCTCCCTCTCCTCCTTCTTCTCCTCCTTCTCCTCCTTCTCCTCCTCCTTTTTCTCCTTTTCCTTCTCCTTCTCCTCCTCTTCTCCTTCTCCTTCTCCTTCTCTTTCTCCTCCTCCTTCTCATTTTCCTTTTCCTTTTCCTTCTCCTTTTCCTTCTCCTTTTCCTTCTCCTTTTCCTTCTCCTTCTCCTTCTCCTCCTCTTTCTCCTCCTTCTCCTCCCCCTTCCCCTTCCCCTTCCCCTTTCCCTTCCCCTTTCACTTCTTCTTCTCCTTCTCCTCTTCCTTCTACTCCCCCTCCTCCTCCTCCTCCTCCTCCTCCTCCTCCTCCTCCTCCTCCTCCTCCTCCTCCTCCTCCTCCTCCTCCTCCCTCCTCCTCCTCCTCCCCCTCCTCCTCCTCCTCCTTTATTTTTACCTCGTTCCCCTCTTGATCCTCATCTTCACTCTCCCTCCTCATTCTCGTCCTCTACATCTATATCCTACTTCTTCTCATTCTCCTTCTCATCCTCTCCTTTTACTCTGCCTCCTCTGCCTCCTCATCCTCGTTCTCTACCTTCTCCTCATTCTCCACGTGCTCCTCCTCCTTTTCTCCTCCTCTTCCTCCTCCCCATTCTCGTCTTCGTCCTCCACCTCTTCCACCTATTTCGCTCCCGTCTCCCCTCCCATCCTCACCCTCTCCGTCCTCATGTTCTTCATCGTCAAAGTTGTCGTCCTCATCATCATCTTCGTCATCCTCATCCTCATCCTCACCCTCATCCTCATTCTCATTCTCATTCTCATTCTCATTCTCATCTCGTCCTCCACTTGGTGGAGTGGGCTATTTCTGAATGCCGAAATTTATGTGAGCATACGGAAGAAGGAGAGGAGGAGGAAGAGGAAGAGGAGGAGGAGGGGAGGAGGAGGAGGGGGAGGAGGAGGAGGAGGGGAGGAGAAGGAGGGGGAGGAGGAGGAGGAGGAGGAGGAGGAGGAGGAGGAGGAGGGGAGGAGGAGGAGGGGGAGGAGGAGGAGGAGGAGAAGGAGGAGGAGGAGGAGGAGAAGACCTATTCCACAGAGACGCTCCCCGCAACGACTACGTGCTAAGATTGCTGATGCCAGTTGCTGCTCTTACAAAGCTTCGCATCACTTTCATTTGTTTTTCAACGACGACATGACGCAATAACGCGTGATCACGAAGAATATCAGCAGAGATTTTTTTTCTGTCACTTCTCAGACTTGCTAGATAACGACAGCTATCGGGGTATTGCTGGAACGATGGTATTTTAAACGGGGAACGGAAAGAAAAATGTGGTTTATCAGATGACGGGATGGACAGCATCACTGTGCAGAAGGTCTGAAGGTGGGAATCCCTAGACGAAGACGATGTGCCCACTGTTTAGCCGCTAAGGGTACCTTGACCTCAACGGTTACTTAGACAAGAGCGATGTTGCATGCATGCACGTATGTATGCATAAGCACGCACACACACTCATACACACACACTCATACACACACACACACACACACACACACACACACACACACACACACACACACACACACACACACACACACACACACACACACACACACACACACACACACACACACACACACACACTACATAAACACTAGATAAACATTACATGAAAACTATCTTTACATTAGGACCATGTTTAGATATCTAAAGACTTTTGATTCCTAGCTGGAGACGATTGATTAAGTTTGTAACGCACAGGACCAAAAAAGTAAGCTCGTAAATGTAGTTGAGAAGGCTCTGAACTAATTCCAAATTCTAATTTACTCTGAATAGTATAGCTTTCTGTCGAAAATGTAGTGATGTGTGTGTGTGTGTGTGTGTGTGTGTGTGTGTGTGTGTGTGTGTGTGTGTGTGTGTGTGTGTGTGTGTGTGTGTGTGTGTGTGTGTGTGTGTGTGTGTGTGTGTGTGTGTGTGTGTGTGTGTGCGTCTGTCTGTGTGTGTGTGTCTGTGTGTCTATGTGTGTGTCTGTGTCTGTGTGTTCGTTCAGCATGGTTCTCTGTTCCGCCCTCTTGGTATTCACAAATGACCTTCTCCAAGGGTAAAACAAAAGATCACAGATAAATTTCTTGTTGCTGTGAGATGGCTTGAGGAAACAAAGGCCAGAAAGGCGCCTTCTGAAGCTGAAGTCGTCTTTATAGCTCCTTGTAATTTGTCTGACAGTCAGGTGACAGTTACCAGTGGTTGTTACATTCGATCATGGGTCTTCGTCATTTGAAATGAATCTTCACCTAAGAACAAATTCGCAATTATCTAAACAAACTACGAAAATGAACATAGACGTAAACTAGCTAGCATAGTAACTTTAAAGTACTTAAGAACAAATTTTCAAAGACCTAAACAAACTAAGAAAGATGAACTTAGACGTAAACTAACTAGCATAGTGATTTATAAGTACTTAATAAATCTTCACCTAAGAACAAATTAGCAAATATATAAACAAACTAGGAAATATGAACTTAGACGTAAACTAGGTAGTGTCCAAATCCATAGACTCCTAGGTCTCACCACAACAACAAACTATATGTTAGATTTTTTCTATGACGACAAGAAGTGAAAAGAAAAAAATCCCGGAGGAGATAATAGTGACAACTTGAGATTACTGAATTTCTGCTCAGGAGAAAATTATCCCATAACACCATCCCTCGATTCTAGAATCGAAAATATAATTAGAAATGCCAACTAACGATTACACCTCAAAACACGTCTTCTCTATTGTCATTTAAAAGAATGCATA
>NC_134777.1:91511124-91521124 GCF_046742065.1 Oratosquilla oratoria
GTAGATGTGGGTGGAGCTTGAATGCAAAACTGCTTTGAACAAATTCAGAGGTTTTTGTCACAGAGTAGAAACTGAAGCAGAGTATAATTTCTTGTTTCTTTTTGACAAAAGCTTTCCCTCAGATGAATTGAATCGTCTGGTTACAACGATATTCGTTAATAATCTTATCGTGCCAAAGGACTACACTGGGACAGTCTCTAGCCTTTTGCTATGGTTCCACCCCCTTCCAGTTAAATGGACTGGTCCGATAATTACACTGTACAACAAATTTCAGGATTAAGAAAAAAACATAGTTCTCATGTGCGTTTTATTATGAAGTTCAGTGTGCTGAATTCAAATTTGATAACAAAAATTTCATGCCACGTCACAATTTTTTGTAAATCGCTGTTTTAATAATTATGCAATTAATAGAGATTTCCAAGGTTCCATAAATGTATTTTGCTCCCAAAGTCAGATTAAATGTCTTCATTGTATTCATTTCATTAATATATAATGAATCGGCATGTTTGTTAGCTTTATATGATGTATTAACCTACAATCTATTATTTACTTCTTCTTTTATAAGACGTCTCAGGCGTGTCACGCTTCAGGTTCCAACAGAATTCAGCCAGCATAGCAGGGCTCCATTTTCCCTTGTACCTGTTTTCTATTGACGCTATATCTTGATGGAACCTCTCTCCATGTTCATCACTCACATCTGCTGCATTCTCTGGGAAGAAGGACAGATGAGAATGAAGAAAGTGTATCTTCAGTGACATATTGCATCCGAGATCTTGGTAGCATTTGATTAGCCTCTCCACTTTACGCTCTCGCTGGGACTCTTGGTGCTTTCCCAGAAGCCCTTTGCATACATCTTTGAATGCATGCCAGGCCGCTAGCTCAAGTTCATCCATTGTCGCCTCAAAGTCCTCATCATTTATAAGCTTGCGAATCTGAGGGCCTACAAATATACCCTCTTTAATCTTGGCATCACTAATTTTAGGGAAGATCCCTTTGAGATACTGGAAACATGGCTTGTTATGTTGCAGTGCTTTGGTAAATTGCACTGTAGGTTTTATATGCAGTGGTGGCAAAATGATTTTCTCCTTCTTAACTAGTGGCTCATGAATTACATTATGGCATCCAAGCGTCATAGATTCCCGAGATGGCCATTCTGAGCGTATATAATGTTCTGATCTGGCCCTACTGTCCCACTTGCAAAGAAAGCACATAAATTTGGTGTATCCAGTTTGTAGCCCATTAAGTATGGCTACTACTTTCAAGTCTGCACAAATTAACCACTCATGCTCTTTGTAACTTATGCGGTCTAGAATAAAAGCAAGGTTCTCATATGTCTCTCTTAAAATGACTGAGTAAGCAACTGAAACTGAAGGCATGGTGTTCCCAATGTGCAACAGAACTGCTTTTATACTGTAAAGGGATCCATCTATGAATAGCCTCCACTCATTGGGTTCATAGGACAGCTCAAGGGCACTGAATAGGCCTCTGATATCATTACAATAAGTCAAGTTGTTTTCCAAAGTGAAGAAATCCTGTAGATTTGCAGAACGCTTCCTAAATACTGTAATTCGAGCTTCTTCATCCAACAGGTGCCATTGTTGCAAACGTGAGGCCAGGAGTTCACTCTGTTGCTTAGTAAGTGTTAGATCACGAACTAGATCATTGAGTTCTGGTTGGGTGATGAGGTGTGGTTTCTTATCAGATTCAAGTTGTGTCGTATACGTTGCATCTTGAGATTCTGAATCGTCTGAGTTGCTCGTGTCATCGCTTGGTAGTTCAGAGGGCGGCTGTGGTACAGGAATATCACTTGAATGTAGAACTGGGCGAATAGCAGACTGAAGATCTGGATACACGATAGATTTCTTGCCTTTTCTGTTGCGACCTGCAGGAAAATAAAATAAAATCAGACTAAAAATGGATACTATTGGTTGTGATCACGTGCAAAAATAGTGGAAGTGCAACTTATTATGTATTTCGATCTTTTTTATTGATACATCTCTTGAAAATATATATAAAAACAGTAAAAAATAAACACTGAACACCCACCTTTAATATCCGTTAAGCAGAAGTAGCAATCTGTTGAGTGGTCCTTTGGCTCCCTCCAGACCATTGGTACGCCAAACATGAGGCCAGTCCCTTTGCATTTCACCCAGGCAGAAAGGGAACTTGTACACCTGACACAACATATGTGAGGTGCCCAGCTTTTGTCCTGGTCACCCACTTTACATCCAAAGTACAGCTCATAAAGTTTCTTTACACGTTGAGTCAACTGTCTCTTGTATTGCCTTAATGTAACTGATCCACATATATAACAAAACTTGTCTGGCGAATTCTTGCATTCTCTAGGCATCTTAACTCTGTATCCTGTTAAGAAAAAAAAACACATAGCTATGTGAAAAATTATATAAATGGTAAAAGCAACAAAAAATACCGTTCAGATAGACATTGCGGGCACTGCTATTTACGAAGAACTGGAGGGTCACAGAAAGAAACGGATGTTATATTCGTGATCTACGCAAAAAATAACTCTAGAAAAGGATAGTCTCATTTCCGTTTTTTTTTTCATTGTTATACAGTGTAATCAAGCCAAATCCTACAGACGTTATCACTATACCAGGAATATTAAACTAATTACTAATAACCAGAAAACTGATATAATAGATTTAAAAAAAATTATAAGAATTTTTTTTTTTTTTTTTTTTTTGTGAATATTCGTCCCCAATCATAAGATAATATTTCGTGATTCTGGTGCGTAAAGATGTTATTAAATTCCCTAGCATACTGACGTCATAAACTTGATGGTGTCAATGCTCTACGCGGGGCAGAAGCATTAAGCGTAAGATCTAAAACTGCCACTATGTCAACAACATGAAGCTTTTATCACTATCAGTGTGAGTAAAAAGATAACGATAAAGTACTCATGAATAGGTTAGACCCTATCAAGGATAAGACTACTGGTACTACATTGATGTCATTGATGTTATGGCAACGTCAGTAAATACTGATGGTCTAAAGAAAAACATAAAGTGATGATAAATGATCTGATTTGTTTTTCAGTTGAAATCAGATTTACTTAAAATTCAAATAATAAGCTCCCGCTAGGCTTTCTATTCACTCTCGACAAAGTAGGACATAACGCGAGAAATACGCTCTAAAGAGCCACCCCTCATCACGTAACCATGTAGTAAGCGCTGAAACTATCAGTTGTTTTAAAAAACGATTAGACAACTTTATGGATGGGAATGACAGGTGGTTATGGATACGGAGTTGCCTAGTGTAGGCCTTATGGTCTCTTGCAGTCTCCTTTATTCTTATGTTCTTATGACGTAGTACGTACGCAGGCACATACACACCCAGAAACACTGGTTCACAGACACACACATAATAATTTATCAGTCCTCAACATGTTATCTCCTTTTTTTAAACTTGCACGTCTTCTTTTGCAGATCAAAAATGATGGTGTGGATGGCGGCCCTATCCTGGCTGGTCCTGATGTCCCGACTGGAGGAAGTAGCGTCCTTAGAGCTTCTGGAAGATCCCCTCGAAGACTTGTACATGCCCATCGATCTCGAACCGGCCAAACACAGTCGTGACGTTCGCTCCATCAGGCAGATCCCACTGGGGACCTCTGGGTTCCCCAAGGCTGTGGACATTGATCCCATTCCCTCAGGTGAGGCAGTCCCTTTCCCTCCCTCACGCCAGTTCCTCCTAGGGAGCCCTGCTGCCAACCACAGTCGTCCTTTGTGGTCCCACGAAGGATGGCGCGAGTCCGGTCGAGCTTCGGGCTGGGGGAAAGAGCGGATAAATTTCTATCAACTCTTTCTTTCTCTTTTACTCTCTCTCTCTCTCTCTCTCTCTCTCTCTCTCTCTCTCTCTCTCTCTCTCTCTCTCTCTCTCTCTCTCTCTCTCTCTCTGTCACTCTCATTCTTACTCTCACTCAAGTGTGTCTCAGATGTGTCTCAGGTGTCTCAAGTGTGTCTCAATAATAACTAGTTCGTGTCTTGTGTGTCTTCAGGTCCTCGTGTCTCGATGCCGCACATCTCCTTCCGGGACATGGGCAACGTGGTTCGACAGGCGACGCTGACCGTCAACGAACGGTTCGACACTCTCGAACCAGCCATCTATAATAGCGGTGAGTTCTCTCTCTCTCTCTCTCTCTCTCTCTCTCAGTCTCAGTCTCAGTCTCGTAACCATCCTCTTTCTCATCTTCATTTTCATCTTCATCCTCAACTCATCCTCATCGTTATCCTCCTCATCTCCGTCCTGTGCATCCGCCATCTACTTCTCATCCTCATCGTTATCCACAAACCCACACACTCTACACAGCCTCCCACTCGCCTAACCCCCCACACACGCACACACGCACGCATGCACGCTTTACTTTTGTCCAAGGGGGTCAGTATCAACTTGCAGTGTTATTGAAATCTACAAGACTTGAGTAGGGTTTATCTCTGGTTTGCGTCATCGTGAGCCATCGACACTAGCCACTACACCAGGAAACGTGTGTGTGTGTGTGTGTGTGTGTGTGTGTGTGTGTGTGTGTGTGTGTGTGTGTGTGTGTGTGTGTGTGTGTGTGTGTGTGTGTGTGTGTGTGCGCGTGTGCGTGTGCGTGCGTGCGTGTGTGTGTGTGTGTGTGTGTGTGTGTGTGTGTGTGTGTGTGTGTGTGTGTGTGTGTGTGTGTGTGTGTGTGTGTGTGTGTGTGTGTGTGTGTTGGGGTGGATGGGAGGAAGAGTGGGTGGGACATGCGTGGGTGGGGTGGATGGGTTTCTGTGTATGTGTTTGCAAAACCTGTATTTACATAAGTAGAGGCGAATAAACATGTTTAAAGAAAATGGTTATACAAGTCCTATGGTCACTGGGAGATTTAAAATACTAATAAAATTTCCAACATAAATTTACGTACTAAAATCCAACAGGTTGATTAGTTTTTGGCATTATATTTTGTTTTTGGCTTTATATTTAGAATAATATCATCAACCAATTATATGAAATTCACTAAGCCATTTTCTATTTTGGTGTATTGTACATTGTGCCTTTGACCTGAAGTAATTGTATTTCCACTCCCTAACGATACTCCATAACTATCAATTCATTACTGACCAAAGTTGCAGCATTTCAACGTCGTGCAGTTTTTGTTGTCTTTACCAAATGCCCCGTAAATATAGCTCTCTCGATGGAAGCGATATGACGTCACTGCGAGCTAATCGTGAGGGCGAGGTGGAATGTTGGAGCGGCGGGGCAGGGTAGCCTGGCAATGGCAAGGTTGTGGGGAAAAGGCGGAAGAGAGAGGGTGTAGAGAAGGAGAGGTAAGGGAGGAGACTTCGAGTCTCCAAGGCCGTGGATCAGGGAAGGGAAAGAGACTTAAAGGATAAAGGGCAAAGCCGGCAAGAGTCGGGAGTGAGGGTGCGGATGGGGAAGGGAGGGAAGACACCCAGGGAAGGCAGACTGGAGGTAACCGCAATCATATATATGTTCCATTGTTCAACGCCAATTTACATTAATCTAAATTATATAATATAGTCACGTACGCTTGTAAATTTTCGTAGGAGATCTGTATCTACTTTTGTCTTTCGAATTCCCGGTCTTTCTAGACGACAGGTTGTTTGTATCCTGGTTCCTTCGTGTCACCTGTCACAGGGTTATACTCCAACCTGCCGTCTAGAAAGGGCGACATTTCGGGTGCTTCAACTGACAAGTACACACACCGATCCCTTCTTCCCCTTACTAGCCCTGACAAACTTTTGAATAACACGCACGCACGTACGCGCGCGAACACACACACACACACACACACACACACACACACACACACACACACACACACACACACACACACACACACACACACACATACATACACACAGACACACACACACACACACACACACACACACACACACACACACACACACACACACACACACACACACACACACACACACACACACATACACACATACACATACAAATACGCTAAATACGTCTCAGATTCTTAAAAAAGAAACCTCAGACTGCTCTTCAGAAAAGCTGAAATTAATTTGTGTAATTAAAAAAAAATTATCGTTAGTGTAATGATAGAAATAGAAGGAAATATAAAATTTACAAAAACATACTTTCTTGTAACGACTTTACTATTTTTCTAAAGAAAATAATTTGGTTTCACCAGGATAGAATTCTTAAAGTGGTCCACCACTGCGTTTTATGACGTTAGTCTGGTTGACCCCAAGCGATTTTATTCAGCTGAGGACAATTAAAAATTGTCGATATTCACAACGGTGGAGTGGCCTTTGACACGAATAAAGTCGCCTGGCGGCAGCAAGAATGTATACTGTATTCGTAAAACGTATCGAAATAATTCTTGTGGGGAATAGTTGGTCTGCCATTTTTTTTTTTTTTATCTATTGAGTCAGTTCTTTGAAGATTTCCATTCTATTTTTATTTTTTCGTTTATTTATATTCATGACGTTATTAATACACGTCATAGAACGTGACATAAAAAGCGACGTCATAAAATGACGTTATATTTACATTACGTCATATAATTGACGTTATATATGCATTACGTCATATCAATTGACGTTACGTGAACGTTGAACGTGACATTGTTTTCATGACACAAAGCGCGACGTCATTCCTGCCTTGTAACGCCATGAAAGTTGACGTCAACTTAGAAAAGAAAATAGATAAATCGCTGAGCGACCATAGGGCCTTCGTGGAGCGATCTCCTCGACAAGACCTAGGCAAATGCATGTATCGCGTGACCCGCAAAGGTCATGCACAGCACCGCTCTGTGTCCGGTTCAAACGGTACCCGGACATTTTCTCCCTCGTCAAGATCCCGGATATGTTCCCAGAGTACACAGGTAGCTCACACCTACCCCCAGATACAGTTATCGTTATCAATAGTTTCGTTATCATCGTTATCTTTATTGTGATCTCTACTATCACTGTCTAAATGATTGTGACGTCATGACTGAATTACATCACTTTTCGTGATCATTATTTTTAGATGATCATTATGTTTACATTTTCTAATCATTGCCATTATTTCCTGGGCATTATTCATAGTCTTTATTATGATTTCCTAGTCATTATTTCTAGTCATTACCGTTATTTTCTAGTCATTATTCCTAGTCTTTACCATTACATTATTCCTGATCATCACCATTGTTACCTAGTCATTACACCTAGTCTTTATCATTAATTCGTGGTCATTATTCCTAGTCATTATACTTATTTGCTAGTTATTATTCCTAGTCATTTAAAATTTCCTAATCACTATCCCTGGTCATTATCATCCTTTTCTAGTCTTTATTCCTAGTTATTATAATCATTTCATAGTCATTATTCGTAGTCATCATTAATCACCAAGAAACAATTCTTATGACTGATGAGGTGTCTTCTCTCCCTTCCTCCCACCCTCCCCGCCCCTTCAGGAGCCCTTTTGGTCCCTGGAACGCCCGCCTGGTTCATGGCAGCCTCGCACAAGACCAAGGTGGTGGCAAAGAACATCTCACGGATCGCCCTCATCTCCGAAGAAGCCACGAAGTACATGGCCCAGCAGTAAGTACACACCAACCGATGCCTTCAATTCTCCCATTCTTTGGCGACATTTTGAAGATTTTTTTTAGATTTTTATTTCTTTGAGTTTCCCTAAATTGAAGCTCCGAAGCCCCACAGTAGCTGGCAACGGTCCTTCGAACCTCCCGCAGATCTCTCTGGGAAGACACTTTGGACTATTGTCTGTGTTGCTGTGGGAATGTTTACATGTCACCGGTTGAAAGTATGAGGGATCAGTTGCTGGTTGTCAGCTTGACATGTGTAAAGAAATTAAATAAATACAATTGAAGTTGACAGAGGCAAATCTTGGGCCTAGTCCGGGAACCAAGTATCAGCCCCTCAGGGTTGCACGTCGTGATGGGGGTGAGGGGGTTGAGGGGTTTTGGAAATGGACAGAACCACTGTCCATCTTGCAGGTACCCGTCTATAGTCCCAAGATTTCTCCTTTAATTGCAGGTGATTATGTATATTATACAAATGTCATTTTCCCCCTTGTAAAGGAGTAGCCTTCATGATAGGTGGTTGGGTCTATCTTTCGGCAGAGGGGCATGAGAACACAAGAATGGAGACTGTAAGAGACCATAAGGCCTACACTAGGCAGTCACATGTCCATTACCACCTAACATCCCCATCCACAAAGTTATCTAATTTTCTTTTAAAATAACCAATAGTGTGAGTGCTCACTACGTAGTTACTAAGTTCCACTCGTCCTTCAAGTGAATAAAATCGTCTGGCGACTGCAGCAGCAGCAGATCACTCAAGCGGGTTTCTGTGTCTCCTTAACCTGAATAGAATCGATTGGTCGTAGCTACAGTAATATAGAACTATAGAACATAGTCCTGTCCATTCGGGTGAGGTTACTGGGGGGAAATTACGACGTCAGGCGAATTTATTCAATGAGAAGTTGATTCTTATCCACGTTTACCTTTTACTGATCCCAGGGGGTAGTTGCATCAAGTCGTCTGGCGGACTCCAGGACGATAGGGAGAAGAAGGAAGAAAGAGGGAGAGAGGGAGGAGGGATGGAGGCAGAGGAGAAGGGAGGGAAAGGAGGAGAAGTAAGGGAGATACGGGGAAGCGAGAGCAAGTGAAGGAGAGACGAGGAAGTGAGGAAGAAATAAAGGGGAGAAGAAGGTGATAAAGGTACGGGAAGTGAGAGGAGGAGAGAAGGGAGGGGAAAGGGAGGAAGAGGGAGAGGATGGATGGGGAAAAGAGAAGGAAAAAGGAAAGGAAAGAAAGGGAAGGGAAAGAGTGGGAGGGAAGGGAAAAGAAAGGAATGGAAGGGAGGGGGAGGAAGGGCAAGGGATAGTGATGGAGGGCTAAAGAAGGGGAGGGAGATGAAAGAGAGGAGGAGGAAGGTAGGAGAAAGGAAGAAGAAAGAGGAGGGAGGGAGAGGGAGGGAGGAGGGAGGAGGAGGAGGGAAGAAGAGAAGGGAGGAGAAAGGAGGTAGAAGAGAGTGGGAGGAAGGATGAAAGACCGTCTGTTCGGTGTTTGCACAGAAGAGAAAGCAGCATGAAGAAGAAGAAGCCAGGGAGCGAGGGAGCGAGACAGGGAGAGAGGGAGCGAGACAGAGAGAGAGGGAGAGAGACAGAGAGCGAGGGAGCGAGAGAGGGAGGAAAGGAGCGAGAGAGGAAACGAGGGAGCGAGAGAGAGAGAGAGAGAGAGAGAGAGAGAGAGAGAGAGAGAGAGAGAGAGAGAGAGAGAGCGAGGTAGCGAGTCCGACCAGCTTTCCGTTTCAGAAACCGAGTTTCACTTTCAGCGGAAGCTGTCACACTTTTGTCTTCTCATTCTTTTTTCCTGGAGCTATTCTCTGCTCATCAACGCTGTCATGGTAGTCAACGACTGTTGGTTCAAGAAACTTACACTCCTTTCTTCTCTCTTTTCTCTCTTTTTTTCATGACTCTTCTCATGCTGTCGTGGTCGTAAGTGACGATTGTTAATTGTCGTCGCACTTGGGGGAATTTTTCGTCAATAGACGACTATTTTTTAGTGGAAAAGAATGAAACTTTCTCTTTAAATATTTTACACACTTTTCACAGTATCATAACATATCCAAAATCCACATTTCTTTTCAAATTTCGTTAGTCATATGGTTTCCAATTGCACAACGAAAGCGATATGTGACATTTGGCTAATTCGAAAAGCGAAAGTTGATGTCGTCTCTAATCGGACGAGTTAATAGTCGTCCAAATTTGAATTCTGCAACTCCACCCGTAGATGGCTAGACGGCGTATCCAGATTGGATATAAAAACACACTTTCTCTCATTTTAAAACAATCCCTCTACCAGAGGATGGCCCTTGCTCTTGCTGGCTGTATACATAGGGCAAAGATGACGGTTTCGGCCGCAGATAAACGCTTCCTAACTTGGAATTCCTCACACAATGTTGAAATAGTGTTTGACGTCTCCATTTTCTTTCGCCATCAGATATGACGTCACCGG
>NC_134777.1:91528624-91536951 GCF_046742065.1 Oratosquilla oratoria
ATAAAAGTATTTCCCTCAGTCCGTGTTCCCTTTACCTCTTCACAATGTATACACATATATATTTATGTTTATGTATATATATATTTACAGATTTAGATATATCTAGTACAAACATGGATAAAAAAATACGTTTACATATAGATACAAGTACATATACACAGATATAGCTATATAATAGATATATGTAAATATAAAGATATATAAATACAAATATGCATGGCCACTCCTTTGCGGAATCGAATCGGGGATGGTAAGTTTTTCGATTGCCACGACCACCAACGACGTTCTCAGTCTCGTCGATTTCAGAGTTGTCATCGACAAGTATAGACTCAAGTCGATGGAATAAAAAGTACAGGTGCCTGCGTGTGTGCGTGTATTAGCGTGTGTGTATTAGTATATAATATATATATATATATATATATGTGTGTGTGTGTGTGTGTGTGTGTGTGTGTGTGTGTGTGTGTGTGTGTGTGTGTGTGTGTGTGTGTGTGTGTGTGTGTGTGTGTGTGTGTGTGTGTGTGTGTGTTTGTGTTTGTGTTTGTGTTTGTGTTAGTCCAGCCATCAAGGACATGTGTCCATCCTGCTTTGTTCATGGAAAAGATTAGGGTAAGTGGCGATAGATCAAAACTCATTTTTCTAAGACTAATACTGTCCTTCCTCTCCGTCAGATTCCGTCTGAATAAGGACCAAGTAACCTACGGACTCCCGACAGCTGACGTACGGGGGACGATTCTGGGCGACGAGTGCCCCGTGGAGGTCGACTTCCCGTGCCAGCCCCGGAAGTTCCGGGCGTTCAACGGCTACTGCAACAACGTGCAGAACCCGAAGTGGGGCAACGCCAATACCCGATTCCTCAGGTTTCTTCCGGCCAACTACGGGGACGGTGTCTCCGTTCCTCGGCAGGTGAGGTGCCTCTCGCCGTATGTACAGTCACGAGCAGAAATTTTGTCCCTAGCCAATTTTTTTTTTCATGATACAAAATTCACTTTCTTTGGGTGATGATTTTAGTTTTTTTTTTAATCAAGAAAATTACCTAAATGTAAATTAAATAGTATTTAGGAAAGTATATCAAGTATTCGACAAAAATCATATTGATGGTGTGAGAATTGTAACGTGGGTCACAACTTTTACTCATGATTATATATTTAGTGGGGAAAATGTGCACCGTCTGACACACACACACACACACACACACACACACACACACACACACACACACACACACACACACACACACACACACACGCACACGCACATACGCATACACAAACACACACACAAAACAAAACAAAAAAACACACACATATATACACACGCACACATATGCACACACGCGCACACATACACCCACGCACATGCACACGCGCACACATACACGCACACACACGCGCACACATACACACACACACACACAAACACGCACATGCACACACCCACACGCAAACACACACACACACACACACACACACACACACACACACACACACACACACACACACACACACACACACACACACACACACACACACACACACACGATGTATAATATGCGACATAAAGTATGTAATATTTGGTGTATATAACATATGTAATATACAACTCATAATGTATAACACAAGAATAATATAGAATACAAAATATATGATATAATGTTTATTGTACAATGTGTTTTATACAATACAACATATGTGATAAAAACAGTTATTAATAAATCTCCTCTTGCAGGCTGTCTCTGGCGACTTCCTACCCTCAGCCCGGGTGATTAGCCTGACTATTCACGGTGATGAAGATGCCTCCCACAAGTACATGACGGCGGTCGCCTCTGCCTTTGGCGAGTTCTTGACTCACGACCTCTCACACACTCCCCAGATGGCAGGTGAGAAACCTCAGGGAGAGGTATAGTCTATCGATTTTAACTTGAGCCTTTAAGCGCGGCTCGGTGAGACCGAGATGCTGCCACATCACTCCATCACTCCTCACCCACGACCTCTCACACACTCCCCAGATAGCAGATGAAGATCATAAAGGAGAGGTCTAATTTATCGATTTTAACTTGAGCCTTTAGACACGGCTCGATGGGACCGTACTGTTGTCATATTATTCCATCACTCCTCTTTCACGACCTCTCACACACTCTCCAGAAGGCAGGTGAGGAGAGTCAGGGAGAGGTATAGTCTATCGATTTTAACTTGAGCCCCTAGGTGCGGCTCGGTGAGACCGTGCTATTGCCACATCACTCTATCACTCCTCATCCACGAACTCTCACACACGCCCCAGATGGCAGGTAACGAGCCTCAAGGAGGAGTAGTATGTACTCCTAGAGGAGGTTCGACCCTGGGGGGAGGTGGGTGGGTTGTGTTCACTCTCCGATAGATCAGCAGCGGTTCTAGTCTTGGGGACAACATGGCGCAGTGAGTAAGGAGAGATTTATAGTAGAATTCAGATGCACTAATTATTTTTTACTTTTATTTTTTATTATTTTTTTTTTAACTAGGGTCGATTATCTGCGCTTAGCTTCCTCTGACATATTCCTTTCCTTTGTCAGGTTACATCGGCCAGCGCCTTCGTTGCTGCGGCGTCAACTTCAACGACTTCCATCCGGAGTGCTACCCGATCCGGCTCCCGGACAACGACCCTATCTACTCCCCTCTCAAGGAGAGATGCCAGGAATACGTCAGGTCCGGAACCGCACCCAGAACCGGATGCACTCTCGGTTAGTACCGGAGGAACCCCTGGCCGCTGATTAAAATCGCGTGCGCCAGCCGGAATAGATAAACTAGTTGGGATTATTTATCGGCCTCCTTCCAGACAGCGGTTTCCTCTAAGTTTTAATAACATCACCTGGCGACAAAGAAAAAGAAAAGTGGAAAGGCCAATGTCCATTTTTCGTTCCTAAATTTAGCTTAGAAAAAATTCTTGATAAATCTATTTATCTATTTCTTGATCTATTTTTGTTTACCTATTTATTCATTTACTTAAGTACTCATTTATTTATGGATCTATTTATTTATTTATTTATTTATTTACCTTTTTGTTGATTTATTCAATTATTTATTTATAGCTATATTATTTGTGTTGTTTACATTATCTATATTATTTACATTATAATGTCCATTTAATTTATACAATTTGTGCTATCTATATTACTTATATAATTAATATTATATATTCTTTACATTATTCATAAAATTTATAATTGATAACATTTGTATTACTCGTATTATAATATTATTCATATCATTTAAATCATATTTTATATTATTTATATAATTCATATTATTAATTTTATTCACCTTATTCTTATCATTTATGTCACTCATTTCATTTACATTATTTGTACCATTCATATTACTTTTCTAGGTCCCCGTGAGCAAATCAACCAAGTGACTTCGTTCCTGGATGGTTCAGTCATCTACGGCTCCAGCAAGGAGGAGTCTGACGAACTTCGCGCCCACACGGGCGGACTCCTGAAAGTTCAGCGAGGCCCAGGAAGCACCCAGATCCTTGTGGACGACGAAAACCAGGTCGACTGTCGCTCAAGCTCCAGCAAGTACAAGTAAGCGGTCTTTGATATTAATGTGTACAGAAATAAAAAACAATGTGACCTGATGTCAGTGACCAACACAGCTTTTTTTTGTGCGTGTGTGTGTGTGTGTGTGTGTGTGTGTGTGTGTGTGTGTGTGTGTGTGTGTGTGTGTGTGTGTGTGTGTGTGTGTGTGTGTGTGTGTGCGTGCGTGCGCGCGTGCGTTTTTGTGTATGTGTGTGTGTGTGTGTGTGTGTGTGTGTGTGTGTGTGTGTGTGTGTGTGTGTGTGTGTGTGTGTGTGTGTGTGTGTGTGTGTGTGTGTGTGTGTGTGTGTGTGTGTGTGTGTGTGTGTGTGTGTGTGTGTGTGTGTGTGTGCGTGCGCGTTTGTGTGTGTGTGTGTGTTATTCACCATTTCACCATAGTCTTGGATCACGTGTTGGACTCGTGATCAACAGCTATTTCCCTCCCAGAAGAGAGCTCAGACCTCATGTATGACCGATCTATGGGTAATGCTATGACCTTACACGCACACACACACCCAACTCCCCGCCCACGAGAGTTGGAGTAACGACTCGAAGCGTAGCGATACTAAAAAAAAAATCAGCCTTGGGCGGGATTCGAACCCAGACCGCCGTAGTGGAGGCTGGGAACTCTACCACTACGCCATCAAGTCGTGTGTGTGTGTGTGTGTGTGTGTGTGTGTGTGTGTGTGTGTGTGTGTGTGTGTGTGTGTGTGTGTGTGTGTGTGTGTGTGTGTGTGTGTGTGTGTGTGTGTGTGTGTGTGTGTGTGTGTGTGTGTGTGTGTGTGTGTGTGTGCGCGTGCGAACGTGTGTGTGTGTGTGTGTGTGTGTGTGTGTGTGTGTGTGTGTGTGTGTGTGTGTGTGTGTGTGTGTGTGTGTGTGTGTATGTGTGTGTTTGTGTGTGTTTGTACTGTATGGATGTACTACATATGCATGCAATGCAGATCGCCAGTTATTGCTACATGTCAGTGTCCTCCATCAATACCGCTACGGGATCACCAAGAATGGGAAGTCCACAGACAGTCCCATCCTTGTTCATCATCACCAGTATCCTAGAACCTTACCTGAAAGTCTTACCTGAAGCTCTCCCTTAAAAGCCCCGTCTAAAAACCTATCTAAAAGCTTCACTCCAAACCCTCGTCTTACAACCTTAAAGATCTTTTCCTAAAATTTTATGTAAAAATCTTCTTTAGTAAACCTGCACTGCTCCCCTACAGGTGTTTCAAGTCCGGAGACGTTCGAGTAAACGAACACATTGGCCTGGCCACCTTCCACCAGCTGTTCGTCCGAGAACACAACCGCCTGGCGACCTTGCTGGCCGAGATCAACACCCACTGGAGCGACGAACAGATCTTCCAGGAGTCGAGGCGTATTCTGGGCGCGGAGCTGCAGCACGTTACTTATACAGAGTACCTTCCTGCTATTCTGGGACAGGTGCGCATGACCATGTTGCCTCAAGATCTTTGATTCTAAACCTAAACACCAATCATCAATTATAATAATCAATGATAATTATTCATAGATAATGAATAACCATAGATAAAGAATAACAGATATTCATAGATAACAGATTATTAGTATAAAAACATAGTAACATTAGATAACAAGAAATAGTAAACAAATAATAACAAACAACAAATAGGACAAAGTAAATAAACAGGAAACAATAACGAATGAATGCATAGGTGACCTGTATGACAGAAACGTTTCTTATCTTGACCAGGGCATCGTCGAGAAGTACGGTCTGGAGCCGCAGCAGTCCGGGTTCTTCACCGGATACGACATCAACATCAACGCCGGCGTGGCCAACGCTGTCGGAGCGGCGGCTCTCCAGTTTGTGGCGTCGATGATGTCCAATAACGTGGAGTACTTCAAGGACGTAAGTCTTCGGGAGCGAGAAGAGCGGGTCTCCCTTCCAGTTGCTGAACTGGATGGTTTGGGGGGGAGGTATATACAGACAAATACATGCGCGTGCACGTGCACACGAGCATATACACGCGCGCGCACGCGTTCACGTACACACACACACACACACACACACACACACACACACACACACACACACACACACACACACACACACACACACACACACACACACACACACACACACACACACACACACACACACACACACACACACACACACACACACACACACATTCATACATACATACATACATACATACATACATACACACATACACATCACAGTATTGACGAAATATAAATATTTGGTTCAGTGATATGACTCCACTGCTTGCCTTTTCTTCCTTTCTTTCATTTCTTTCATTTCTCGCCAATTCCAGGGAGAGAAGGTGGGCGAACGGCCGATCGTCGACACGTTCTACTCGCCGTTCGACCTCTACGAGCGTGGCCAGTTCGACAGAGTTCTGGAAGGTCTCATCACAGCTCATTCCCAGAACGAAGATCCAGCTATATCCGAGTCTATGACCAACAAGATGTTTATGGATAGCAGATCCGGTAAGTTTAACGGACAATAAATTCTGTAGATCGGTTCTTTCCGGATACCGGTAACCGATTTAATAGTTTGGTGTTTCACGGAAAGATAGTCCGGTAAATTGATTGTTTAAGGTTCCGGTAATTTGGCAGTTTCCAAGTAATGTGTCCGGTGACTTGACGCGTTACGGATAAAAGATCCTGTAATTCATACCATAATCTCTAGTTTCAGGAAACCTGTTGACGATTTTTTTTTATCTTAATATCGTCTCAATTCGATGATATTCACGACCCTTTACGACGTTCTTCACGCTTAGAAATTTTATTCTGGCAAGCGTCAAACTGTTCTTTGTTCTAGTCAACAATTTCATTCAGATTAAAAGAATCACTGTGACAACACAGCATAGTGTCATTTTTTTTCTGGCATACGCTGGATGACTTTATTCTGCGGCTGAATTATAAGATCGTCTGGAGATTGTCGAGACAGTCTACATAGCGCTTCAAAGAAACAAAAAGTAAAAACGTTCTTTGCCTTGTCTAACTTCCATTGACTGGAAGTGGGAAAAAGTCTTGTATATTATTTCATTTCTTAAGATAAAAAAGGAACACGGGAAGAAGTGTATCAACAGGAGAACATAGATGAGAAACCTTTTAGTCCATTAAGAGGCCGGCTGCAGACATTAAAGTACAAGAACTCTTATCCAGTGGCATTATTTCTATTATTGGTATTATCTTAGACGAAACCTCCTCTTGTCTATCTCACAGGTGCAGGTTTGGATCTGGCTGCCCAGATCATCCAGCAAGGACGCGACCACGGCATCGATGGGTACAACAAGTGGAGAAACTTCTGCGGATTACCGAAGGTCAGCAAGTTCGACGAACTGTTGGACGTCATGATCCCCGAGAACGTCAAGGCCCTCAAGACTGTCTACAAGTAAGTTTATGGACTTCTGTTCACATCAAAGAGTAGTCTTTACCTCGGGCACTCCTAAAGTCCCAACGATAAACTCTTGCAAGAAATGATATTCACATTTTTTTTAAAACCATCACGGACTGCATCAGAACCATAAACATTTAGGTTTTCCACCATCTATGCTCACTTCTGAGTCTAAATTTACCTTGAGTTCCGAGGACACAGATCTCTTGGAAAAAGTGACACAAAACGAGTAATTTCATTCGTACATTTTGAACACACGAACTCTGTCCCCTCAGGAGCGTCGACGACATCGATCTCTTCACCGGCGGCCTGGCCGAGAAACCGAACCGTGGTGCTCTGGTGGGTCCAACTTTCGGCTGCCTCATCGGCCGGCAGTTCCATTACCTTCGTCGAGGAGATCGATACTGGTATGAGAACGACATTCCACCTTCAGCTTTCACTAAAGGTAAGAACCACACAATAAAAGAATTCCTCCGAAGTGTCTCCAAGCGTATCTGGTTCTTGTCATTGATGTGAAAACATAAACAGTGAAGCAAGGGTGTTTGGTGGAGAAGGGGAAACGTGGGGATGACGTTGAGGAGGAAATACTAGCAGGTTACTATGATCTCTTTATCACATTGACCACATACTCGCTTGCTCCTGATGTCCTAGAAATCCAGCATTATTGTCATGAGGTCTTTCCTCTGGTGTACCAAGATCGCTAACAACTCCAGTGGCTATTTAAGGTGTTTTAAGAGCCCTAGGGAATCGAAAATGGCTGGGGCTGTCCTGATATATTCCATTGTATATTAGATTTCAATTTAATTTTCCAGTCTTATGTGACAATGAAACTTTAATAAAACCACCTTGTATATATAATCCCATATTCACTAATTCTGCTACAGTTTTCAAGGAGATAATTTCCCGTAGATTTTTCATTGTCACACAACCTGATTTAGTTAACTCTCGCCGGGCTGGGGTGGGGGTGGGGGGAGGTGGGGGTTAGGGTTACCCTATTTCGTGGTCTCTCAACCTAGCTCGGAGCCCACGTTACCACCACCCCAATCTAAAATCAGGACCCCTATCCCAAATAGGAACCCCAGGCAGCTTGCCTTGCGTGTCCTGTCGATACACCTCAAGCTAACTCTTGTTAATTCGTTGGTTGCAGATCAGCTGTACGAGATCAGAAAGAGCAGTCTGGCAAGGATCATCTGCGACAACAGCGATGACGTCCAGTACGTCCAGCCCAAGGTCATGCTCGAGGCCGACCCCTTCCTGTAAGTGGAAAGTGGTTCGAGAGGGAGTTCTGCGGGACATGTTTGTGGCGTATTTGGTCGGAATACGTCGGATTCTGTCGAATTATATCGGAATGCGTCGGATTGCGCCGAACCTTTTAGACTGGCTTGA
>NC_134777.1:91537451-91629951 GCF_046742065.1 Oratosquilla oratoria
GCTTCCGTTCTCACTTCGGCATAACCCTCCTCTTCTCGTCTCGACAGGGTTCTGGTCGCAGGGTCAGCCCAAGGTGTCAGCAGGCGAGTGCGTCCGGGCCCGGCTGATGGAGACGCATCAGTCATGGGAGCTGACGACATGCGAGTCCCTGCTGCCTTTCATGTGCAGGGTTAACGCCTGCAGTAAGGGAGCCTTCCACTGCTCCAACGGACAATGTATCAACGAGGTGAGACTCCAATACACCGCCTTGGTTCTTCAATGAAGATCTCTGTTCATTGGTGATAAGTGATAATGATGGTGGCGATAATGGTGTTTCTAGTGACGGCAATTTGGTGATAGAACTAGGTAACATTCTTCGTCCTTACAGGCCTTCAAATGCGACGGACAAAACGACTGCGGCGACATGTCGGACGAGATCGACTGTCCGGACAGTTGCCGCTACTACATGAAGTCCTCGGGGGCCTCCATCGGGAGTCCAGAGTACCCGAAGAAGTACGAGCCCAAGTTGGATTGCAAATGGACCTTGGAAGGCCCCGTCGGGCACAACATCGTCATCCAGTTCTCCGAGTTCGATACGGAGAAGAACTTCGACACTGTGCAGATTCTGAGTGGAGGGCGCACAGAAGACACGGCCGTGTCCCTTGTCACCCTCTCGGGGCGCCAGGATCTCGCCCACAAACTCTTCGTGTCCGCTTCCAATTTCATGATCGTCAAGTTCAAAACTGATGCTTCTGTCGAGAAACGTGGATTCAGGTAAGGTTAGGGGGTGGAGTAACAACACCTTCAGTCCAGGGCAACCCCTCATATATGATTTATTTTTCTTTCTTTCATTTACACTTGTCTCAAACTTGATAAACTGTTCCCACATTGCTGATATAGAGACACCAGCGAACCCTCCCGATCACGAAGACTAAACATAATTCATAAATCATATCATTAGACTGAATGGATTACTATTAAAGTTACTCATTTATTCATTGCTAAACCTTTTCCTTTGTTATAAACAAGCACATTTTTAAACACAAACCTTGTTGTACAACTGGTCGGCTCTACTCTAACGCAACCCGCCACACCTTTGCAGAGCCTCCTGGAAGACGGAGCCCCAGACCTGCGGTGGAGAGGTGATCGCCACGCCCCAGGCTCAGGTTCTGACTTCGCCCAACCACCCACTCGAGTACCCCGGGGGATTGGAATGCCTTTACATCCTCAAGACTCAGCAGGGCCGCGTCATCACGTTGGAGATCGAAGACCTCGACTTGGAGGAGGGCAAGGACTACATCCTGATCCGCAACGGGGACTCTCCGTCAGACTCTCTCTTGGCGACGTTGACGGGGTCCAAGGAGGACAATCCTCGATTCGTCGTGTCCACGAAGCCTGTACTCTACTTCTACGTGTACACTAACCTCGGGGAGTCTCGCAGGGGCTTCCGGATCAAGTATTACTCCGGGTGCGTTATTAACATGGAGGCCATGCACGGCCGGGTCACCTCGCCCGCCTACGGGATCGAGGAGTATCCTACCAATCAGGAGTGCACCTACCTCCTCAAGCGACCCAACCACGGGAGACTCTCACTGAAGGTAAGTGGCTGGCGATCTTCGGAAACTCGATCTGTTGTTTCTTATGCTTGACGATATAATCGGGAGGTTACAAGAATCCTGAAGTGTGTCGGGTTAGGATTTAATTTGTCTAGTTTACTGTGATTACACGTGACCCAACACAGTATAAGGCACGCTCGCCCCACTCACACACACACTCTCTCTCTCTCTCTCACACACACACACACACACACACACACACACACACACACACACACACACACACACACACACACACACACACACACACACACACACACACACACACACACACACACACACACACACACACACACACACACACACACACACACACACACACACACACACACACACACACACACACACGTGTACATTTTTTCTTTTTAACTTTGTTGTATCTCACGAACTCTATTCTTCTTGCAGTTCGACGATTTTGAAGTGGAGACGAAGGACTCTGTACAGGTGTACGACGGCACCAATGCCTCCAACGGCATCCGGCTGCACCCAGGCAGCGGGTTCTCGGCCAACTCGCAGCCCCAGATCACCCTCACAGCCGATTCGGGAACGATGCTCATCCGCTTCAGGTCTGATCCTCTGAGGTCGGCCGCAGGCTGGTCTGCCGTCTTCTCCTCCGGTAAGTCGTACTACTACACTAGTTAGTAGTAAGTCTGTAGTAGCGCACATAGCGGCGTGATAGTTCACATAGAAACGCTGGTAAGCTACAGCCCGTAACAGGAACTTGGTAGTGGTATGGTAACCCACACAACTGATACTACAACTGGATAGTAACAGCATCATTATGGTAGTACTAGTAAACAGATTGTGGAACCAAGGTTACTGAGCTGTTCCCATGTATAGATGGGACATATTTTGTTGTAACAGGTTAGAATTAGGCAGCCATGACATATTTTTCACTACACAATTCCTGACGGCTGGAAGTCGAATGGAGTTGAAGTGGAAGTAGCCGCAGAATTACTAGTTTCAGTAATAGGGGCTGTGGATTCTAACAAATGGTCAAGATTCCAGGAAGACGCCAGGATTTTGTTATTTCCAGACGAGATTTTAAGAAACACGTACACAAAAATACTGTGCTCCCAGGGTAAATGTGACGGCACACTTGGCTAGGATGCTACTTGCTTTTGCTACTTCATTTGAGTAGAAACGACTTCGGTTACAATATTCTAGACTTCCGTAAGAACATCTCAACAATGTGTCTAACACTTACATAGTTTTAATTTTTTGATTCGTCATTCAGCTTCTCACTATATGACGCATGAGTAATTTGACATTTAGGAACTTCAAAAACCAAAAGATCGTAATCGAAGTCGCTTCTACTCAAACGAAATAATAAAAGCAAGTGTCATGTTAGCGAGAAATGCCTAATGTGCCACCACCTTAAATTTCTACATAGCAGTGACTGATGGATAATCTTTTATCTTAAGCAAAACCTTTATTGAAAGGTTTCCACGCAACTTAACATGACCCTTTTGATAATCAATTATCATGTTTTGTCTTAATACTCTGGTAACCGTACCATCCCTTTCCTTCGCCTCCTACAGACTGCCCGACGCTCAAGACGGGAGCCGGGGCCATCGCGTCGTCCTTGGAGACCTCCTTCGGTAGCATCATCACCTACACTTGCTCGACGGGTCAGGAGTTTGCGACGGGCAAGAGCACCATTGTCACAGAGTGTATGCTGGGCGGCGAATGGTCCATTGACTACATCCCCAAATGCCAAGGTAGGGTATTGCTTAGACACACGTTGGCCTAGACTCATTAGGTGCAACAACTTCACCTGGTTGACTGTAGTTGTTGCCCCCCCCCCTTTTTTGATCATGGTTGCTGAAACAGTTTGGGTAACAACCAGTTTCTACCGAGTCATGAGGCCACTCATGGAGCACAAGAGGGATCCAGAATATAGTGGAACCGCTTCCTAGTCGTCCTGGGCTATCTCAAAGCCATCTTTCTGGGGAAGGTCATAGATAATGAAATGCTGTTCCCCTGGGCGGTATTACATCAGTGTTTCCTCCTCCAGAGGTGTACTGTGGACCCGTGCCCCAGATCGACAATGGCTTCAGCATCGGCGCGGGTAATGTGACCTACCTGGGGCAGGCCAAGTATCAGTGCTACGCAGGCTTCGCCTTCCCAACAGGGAAGCACATCGAGACTGTCGTATGTAACGAGGAGGGCATCTGGGATCGTCTACCAGAGTGTCTGGGTGAGTACAGTTCATGTTGAGGTATTCATAGCTCGAGATCCAGTCTCCAACCTCAAACCCATCGAGGTAAACGATAGTAGTTCGTAGTATACACGTTACTATACGTGTCTGGGAATATAGTGACGTTATGTGGGTGACCTGTAGGCAGTCAAAGGGTAAGCAAAACCAAAAAATTACACTACTGAGTTTTATTTTTTCATTAATGTTACACTTTAGACTAAATTTTAGTTTGTCAGGACAAAATTTGTATACATCACATGAGGAAAAAATTGTTTGGTGCACTATCATTGTAAAAAGGTAATTAGTCTCTCAACCGACATATTAACCACTATACTATCTGTGGCGTCCCCAAAGCTAAACGAAGTTGCCTTGCAGCAAATCAGAATAGAATTTGTAAAGTACGTTATCATGACGTTGAGGTCGAGCCTTGGTTACACAGTCACTTCCGTACCTTAACTTGTCTTCGTCTTCGGCCCTCGCAGCGTCGCAGTGCTCCCCGCTTCCAGAGACCCCGTACGCTCGGCAGACGGTCCTCAACGGCGGAGGAAAGTCCTACGGCACGGTCGTCCGGTTCGAGTGCGAACCCGGATACTACCGTACCGGGTTCCCGGTCATCAACTGCATGTCCAATGGATCCTGGTCGGGTGCTGTGCCCACCTGTTCCCGCGTCAAGTGCTTTGACTTCCCCAAGGTGGGTAGCTCCTTTTTCTTCTCTTCGTGCCAACTTCGTGTCTTCCCCAAGTTCGATGAAACTGTTTTTGCTCACAGAGAGCACATTGACCCGAGTTCATCCTCTTTCAGATCGGCAACGGTTACGTCACGGACATGAGCCGCGAGTATTACTATGGCGACGAGGCCCGCGTCCAATGTCACCGGGGGTACAACCTCGTCGGGTCAGCCATCATCACCTGCGGACCTGAACAGGAATTCATCAACCTCCCAACCTGTGAAGGTAAGGCAAAGTGATGATCATATTTGGTGTCATATCAGAGGTGTGTGGGTGTACGTGCGTGCATGTGTAACAACTCCTCTATTCTTGGAATTATTTATGTTCATTGGCCATGGCAGATGTGGACGAGTGCAGTACGCCCCAGTGTGACGCAGCCTCGACCGAGTGCATGAACACGCCGGGGGCCTTCGCATGCAAGTGTAAGGACGGCTTCCGCCCCAACCTGGACTGCCGAATCCTCAGCGACCTCGGCGTTTCCAACGGCGGCATTCCGGACGATGCCATCTCCGTCTCCTCCTTCGTCCCCGGATACGGGAAGAGCGTAAGTACACACATTCTTGTTCCCGTTTGAAGCGTTCTAGCCTCGCCACGGACCAGCATTACGAAATTATTATTGGAAATACTAACTAGACTAGCTATGGAACTGTTCATTCATAGGTTTAGCATGTATGCGCGCGCGCGCATATAGTATGCAAGACGTTAAGAGATAACCTTGACCTATTTGTTACTCCTCCACAGGGCGCTCGACTGAACTCAAAGGCAGGATGGTGCGGAAGCGAGAACGGCCCCGGCAGGAACTGGATCATGGTGGACCTCCGCGTGCCGACGGTGATCCGGGGCTTCCGGACGCAGCCGGTGGCCCGGCAGGACGGGTCGCTCGCCTTCGCCACCTCCATCCGGCTCCAATATACAGACGATCTGACGGACGTGTACCGGGAGTACACCAACAACGACGGCTCCCCCGTCGAGTTCCGGATCACGTCCGGGGCTAGCTTATCGGTGGTAAACCTCCCCACGCCCGTCGAGGCGCGCTACATCCGCCTCACTATCGCTGCTTACGAATCGGCGCCCTGCCTCATGCTTGAACTCATGGGCTGCTCGCGCCAGGACTGTATCGATATCAACGAGTGTGCCACGAACAACGGTGGCTGCGACCAGCGCTGCACAAACTCCCCGGGTTCTTTCGCCTGTTTGTGTAACGTCGGGTTCGATTTGTACACACAGAACAGCACTGCTGGCTTCGCCATCGAGTCTACCGAGACGGGACTCAGGGATGGGGACACGTACCGCATGAATAAGACCTGCGTGCCCAAGATGTGCCCCACCCTGGAGTCTCCCGCCCACGGGACGCTCCTCGACACCCGCCCCATGTACCACTATGGCGACCGCGTCTCCTTCCAGTGCGACTTCGGCTACGTTATGTTCGGCGCGGACACCCTCGAGTGCACGAGCACGGGGGCGTGGAACGGGACCCTTCCCGAGTGCCGATTCGCCTCCTGTAACCCGCTGACCAACGTTATCGAACAGGGGCTTAAGTTCGAGCTTTCGGAAATGGAAGCCCCCATGGTGCCCTACGGGGAGAACGTGACCGTTTCGTGCAACCTCCAGGGCAGGCCCCTCCGGAACACGGCTACCTCCAATTTCCGGCAGTGTGTGTATGACCCCTACCCAGGACAAACCGACTACTGGCTCTCGGGCAGTCCCCCTATGTGCCCGCGGATCGACTGTGGGCAACCGGCCACTACCCCTGGTGCCACCTATGGGTTCATCAAGGACACGCGACACCAGTCCTCCTTCTACTTCGGCTGCGAGGAGACCTTCAGCTTTGCCGGCCAGACCAGCAAGAACGATAACCTGGTCAGGTGTCTGAACGACGGGAACTGGGACTTCGGAGACCTTCGTTGCGAGGGTCCCGTGTGCTCAGACCCGGGACACCCTCCGGACGGTCTTCAGGTCGCCAGCAGCTACGAGCAGGGTTCCCAGGTGTCCTTCCAGTGCACCCGACCCGGATACATCCCCATCACGGACGAGCCGATCCGGTGTGAGCGACAGCCAGAATGCAAGGTGGTCCGCCCCATTGGCATCACGTCCGGGAAGATCCCGGATTCTGCCATCAACGCCACGTCCGAGCGGATCAACTACGAGGGGCGCAACATCCGCCTCAACTCGGCTACGGGCTGGTGCGCCCAGCAGGAAGCCTTCACCTACGTCACGGTCGACCTCGGAGTGGTCCACCGCATCAAGGCCATCCTCGTCAAGGGCGTCATCACGAGCGACACGGTGGGACGGCCCACAGAGATCAGGTTCTTCTCCAAGAAGCGAAGCGAAGAGAACTACGTCGTGTACTTCCCCAACTTTAACCTGACGGCGAGGGAGCCGGGCAATTACGGCGAGATCGCCATGATCACGCTGCAGAAGTCAGTCGAGGCTCGCTTCGTTATCATCGGGATCGTGAGTTCGGACAAGAACCCGTGCCTTAAGTTCGAGCTCATGGGTTGCGAGATCGAGCCCGAGGAGGAGCGCCTCTTGGGCTACGACATGGGTTACCATATCTGCGTCGACAACGAGCCACCTCAGTTCGACAACTGTCCCAGCGCCCCTATCAAAGTCCGGAAAGGCACAAACGGCCTCCTGCCCGTCAACTTCACTGTCCCGAGTGCTCGTGATAACTCGGGCATGATCGCGCGATTCGAAGTCCGCCCGGCAGGCTTCCAGCCTCCGTTGCACATCTTCGAGGACATGATGGTAGAGTACCTCGCCTACGACTTCTACGGGAACGTGGCCATCTGCCAGGTCAACATCACCGTGCCCGACGAGACTCCGCCCTCGATCACGTGCCCTAAAAGCTACGTCCTTGAGCTGCTCGAGGAGCAGGAGAACTTCCGCGTCGTCTTCAACTCGTCGGTGACCTACGCGAACATCTCGTACTCGGACAAGAGCGGCGAAGTGCAGCTCTCAGTGGTGCCCGAGGCGTCTTACATCCGCGTCGGGAGCTACGAGAACGTGACGGTCATCGCTACGGACAAGTCCGGCAACACGGCCTCTTGCTACTTCCAGGTGGCGATCCAGCCCTCTTCCTGTGTCGACTGGGAGCTCGGTCCTCCAGCCCACGGGAAGCTCAACTGCCTCCCGGACAATGGCAGAGAGGTCAACTGCATCGCTTCCTGCGACGACGGATACCGGTTCACCGATAACGAGCCGGTCAAGACCTTTACCTGCACGAAAGAGACGAAGTGGAGCCCGTCCTCCGTGGTGCCCGACTGCGTTAGCGAGAACACCGAACAGGCGAGCTACGATGTCATGGCCGACATAACCTACCGCCCTACCGGCGTCATTGACACGTCGTGCCTGCCGCAGTACAAGGAGCTCATGTCACAGTACTACGACAGTCTCAACGGCGTCCTCTCCGGGCGGTGCTCTGCCGTCAACGTCCCCACCGATGTGGCCTTCCACGACACCCAGCTCCACCTGAGGGAGGACAACACCGTCTTGGTCAAGTACATCCTCCGCATCACCCCTGACGTCATGAAGCCCACCATCTACGACCTCTGTGGATACACAATGTCCCTCATCTTCGACCTCAACGTGCCCTCGACCTCCGAGGTCATCGCCCCCGTGCTGAACGTGACCTCTGTCGGCACCACCTGCCCGCCGATGCGCGCCATCACATCCGACGTTAACCGGGGCTTCACGTGCAACGTGGGCGAGGTGCTCAACACCGAGACCTCCGAGGTCCCGAGGTGCCTCCACTGTCCCGCAGGTACCTTCGCTGCCAAGGAGGAGAAGGTGTGCACGCCCTGCCCCTACGGCTTCTATCAGGACCAGAGCCGCCAAGGTATCTGCAAGCAGTGCCCTGTTGGGACGTACACCCGTGCGGAGGGCAGCAAGTCCCTGGACCAGTGCGTACCCGTGTGCGGGTACGGCACTTACTCCCCAACAGGTCTCGTCCCCTGTCTCAACTGCCCCAGGAACTCGTACACGGGCGAGCCCCCTGTGGACGGATTCAAGGAATGCCAGTCTTGTCCGCCGGAGACGTTTACGTTCCAGGCCGCGGCCGCCTCGCAGCAGCTGTGCCGTCAGAAGTGCGCCGTCGGGACGTATTCGGACACAGGCCTCGAGCCCTGCGCTCCCTGCCCACTCAACTTCTACCAGACCGAAGAGGGCATGGACACGTGCACGCGCTGTCCCTCCACCAACCGAACTACCACCACCGGCGCCTCCAGCCCGTCACAGTGCGTCCCCGTGCAGTGTTCCGAGAGCTACTGCCAGAACGGCGGCTTCTGCATCGCCCGTCAGCACATGACCCAGTGCTACTGCCCCGCCGGTTTCACTGGCAAGTACTGTGAAGTGGACGTTCAAGAGTGCGACTCGATGCCCTGCTACAACGGCGCCACCTGTGTGGATCTACCCCAAGGGTACCGCTGCGATTGCCCTCCGGGTTACGCGGGGCTTCAGTGCCAGGAAGAGGAGAGCGACTGCGTCGAGGGTGCCTGCCCCGACCGTGCCATGTGCAAGGACAACCCCGGCATTGGCGTCTACGAGTGCCTCTGCCGCTCTGGCTACACGGGACCTGACTGCAACGTCACTGTCAACCCTTGCACGGAAACGGGCAACCCGTGCGCCAACAGCGCCACCTGCGTGCCGCTCCTGCAGGGCCGCTTCCGTTGTGACTGTCTGCCGGGCTGGGAGGGCCGTCTTTGTGAGGTCAACACCGACGACTGCTCGGAGAACCCCTGCCTCCTCGGCTCCAACTGCACCGACCTCGTCAACGACTTCCGCTGCGACTGCCCGACGGGTTTCACGGGCAAGCGCTGCCACTTGAAGGTTGACCTCTGCGGAAGGTCGCCCTGCGTCAACGGCATCTGCGTCGACCGCTTCTTTGGCCACGAGTGCATCTGCAACCCGGGTTGGGTCGGCGAGTCTTGCGAACTCAACATCGACGAGTGCGCCAGCAACCCGTGCCTGAGCGGGGGTCAGTGCGTCGACGGTGAGGACAGCTACACCTGTGCCTGCAACACGGGCTACACAGGCAAGCGCTGCCAGCACACCACAGACGACTGCTCTTCCAAGCCGTGCCAGAACGGAGGAACCTGCGTGGACGAACTCGATGGCTTCTCCTGCAAGTGTCGCCCTGGCTTCGTGGGCGTCCAATGCGAGGCCTCTATCGATGAGTGCATCAGGAACCCATGCAACTCGGTTGGCACCGACAAGTGCCTCGATCTCGACAACATGTTCAAGTGTCAGTGTCACGCCGGCTACACCGGCGAGCTGTGCGAGGTCAATATCGACGAGTGCGCCTCGAACCCGTGCCTCAACGACGGCATCTGCACTGACGGTGTAGCCGACTTCGCGTGTACCTGCAAGACGGGCTGGGCCGGCAAGAGGTGTGAGACCGACGTGGGCGGCTGCGAGTCCTCCCCATGCCTCAACGACGCCGAGTGCATCGACCTCTTCGAGGACTTCTTCTGCGTCTGTCCCTCCGGCACAGATGGCAAGCGATGCCAAGTCACCCCGGAGCGTTGCGTGGGAGATCCCTGCATGAACGGGGCTTCCTGCAAGGACTTCGGGTCGGGTCTCAACTGCAGCTGTTCCGAAGACTTCACTGGCGTCGGGTGCCAGTACGAGTTCGACGCCTGCGAGTCGGGCATGTGTCAGAACGGCGCCACGTGCATCGACAAGGGCTCTGGATACCAGTGCCTCTGCCCACCGGGCTACGCGGGACGCCATTGCCAAGAAAACATTCAGAACTGTACCACCTCTTCCTGTCCACCTGGTGCAACGTGCATTGATCTGACCAATAACTTCTACTGCCAGTGCCCCTTCAATCTCACCGGCGAGGACTGCAGAAAGTGTAAGTCTTTAAATCTACCCCCCTCCCCCCCAAAAAATGGACTTGTTTCAGCTACTACAAGCACTTTTACAACACTGAGAGCTCTGGTCTGAAAAAGTATTACCCAAGGCACTTTTCAATATCTCAATTGGCCATTGTGTATCCAGTGCCATTACGCTGACATAGCCTTCAATCCACTCCTCTCCTTTCCCCCGTCTTATCTCTTCCCCTACACCACCCTGTACTTTTCTTCCTCTCATTCTTTTCCCTTCCGCTCCACCCTCCTATTATCTCTTCATCTCTCCCCCTTATTTTGCTTCATTCAACTGTTCTTCCATTTTATTCTATTTTTTTTTCCTTGTCTTTCTGATCCTCCTAAGTCAATGCCACAGGACTGCCACTTCCCGATACCCACCACTGGTGCTTTCTGGTTGTAAACAGGTCCAAACCAACCATCATGGAACAAAAATTTATATCAGTGGTTCACTATCTTGGGCATGGCTGTGCAGTTTTATTCAACTATACCTCCCGAGTTAACATTCAACAAGGCTCGTTTTCTTTTACAGTAATCAACGTTGACTACGAACTCTACATCAATGATGAAAGCAAGAGTTCGAGCGCCTCCTTAGCCACGCCCTTCGAGCTCGGCCGCATCAAGTCCTTCACTATTGCCCTCTGGGTCCAATTTGCTATAACCGATGACCTTGGGACCATTTTCACCCTCTACAAAGTCTCGTAAGTAATTTTCTTTCTTTGTAAAAATAGTAGATTTACTTTATCCCTCTAAAATGGTGATATATCATGGATTTCATTCCAATTTCACCTTCCTCCACAAAGTGCAGGGATGGGGTGTTAAATAGGTCTTACCTGTGTATATAATGGGTGTATGCCTTCATTAGGCCACCTCCCTTATAAGAATAAAAGGCCTTCTGGTATATGTAACAATGTTGTAAGGAAGAATACGAATGTGTTTGAAAAATATGGTAGGTGTTAATGTGGATAGAGTGAGAAATGTGGAGGCAAGACAGAGAACAAGGGTGAAAAGGGCCATTAGACCAGGTCATTCAAAGGGTTGATTGGTATCTATATTGTTTTACAAAGTCAGTAGATTCCAGTACATTTCAGTGATGTGTATTGTGCTTATGTAAATTATCAAGAAGCAACATTTCTAATGATCACCCTTTTAATCACATCTCATGCAGGAACCCCCACGTGCCTGTTGACAAAAAGGTACTAATACAAGCAACTAATGCGGGTATTGCTGTCGAGTTCTTCCCAGAGAACAAGGTCTTCTTGAACTACAGACCCAATATTCCTGTCAATGATGGGCAGTGGCATCACCTGGCCCTTATCTGGGATGGAAAGACAGGAACCCTCACTCTTACAACGGATGCCGTTGTTGTGGCCCAGGTGGAAGACTTTGGTGTGGATCGAGCCTTGCCACAATAGTATGTATACATGTCTAGAGTTTGTTGATGGAAATTCTTGTGGTTGTTTAATAAATACTTTGTTGTTAAAATGCCTAAATTCATGTACTAAATACTGTGTTATTACAGTGGCTGGGTGACCCTGGGATCGGTGGACTCGAGCTTTGCAAGCTACACAAATGAACGTGGCTTCCATGGTCGCATTGCTCGCCTCAATGCTTGGAATCTGCCCCTTGACTACCGCACTGAAATTCCCAAGATGGTAAGGAAATTATTTTTACTTTTAAAACATAAGCACTTATGAACCAAGGTGCTGCATCAGGTTTTGCTGACTGAAAACTTGCATGTCCAATGTGACTGGCAATGACCTTTGAGCATTCTCATAACATAATCTGTCTGGGAAGAAACACTGAATAATTGTCTGTGTTGCATTAGTGTGCAACGACCTAACTTGCTTCCCAGAGAGATCTGTGGGAAGCCCCCTGAGGATCACTGTCCAATAAGTGAAACTTGACAACAATTATTTTATTAGTGTGGGACCGTTTTTGTATCACTGAGTAGCAGGGAGTGGGGAGCAGTCACCAGGTGCTGGACCTCTTCATGTTACAAGATGTACAAAATAGTTAAAATTGAGAGATTTAGCCCCATTTGAAGATGAAGGATGTTTTTCTAGGTCACACCTCCAAATGGAGTTGTGGGTGTTGATTAGTTTTGAAGATAGTGTATCAGGGAGACCGCAATCTCACAGAACCAATATTTGCAGGAGTCTGTAATTGTTCCTTGAAATGATTCATATTCACTAAAAGAATAAATATGCCACATCCATGAAGGATATGCACATGCATACACACATTCACATCCAAAAACTCTAATGGATACTTATCCACCTAAAGAATAAAGCATAAAACTTGAATATATAAATGAAACACTAAGATAAAATCTAAATGCTGCTTTTTTCAGGTGAGGTCGTGCATCAACACACCTGTCCTCTTTGAGGGTCTCCTCCTGCGGTGGAATGGCTATGATAAGGTTGTGGGCAACGTGGAGCGCATTGAGCCTTCCACTTGTGGACAATATGTATGTCCCCCAGGCCTGGCTGGAGACTGCACTGTACTGGAGAGGGACAAGGTGCCCCCAAGAGTGGACAACTGTCGTGGTGACATTTGGGTTATCACAAGAAATGGCAGTGCAGTGGTCGACTGGGAAGAACCCATCTTCTCGGACAACGTTGATGTAACCCAAGTCGTTGATGAGTCTGACTACAAATCTGGACAGGTAAGACGATTAGAATACTTGAAATAGAGGGTATCACTGGTAGACAATTCCTTGGATGCCCTGATGCCTCAACTCCTAAGTTTCTGGGACATTGTCAGGCCAAATTAGTTTGGAAAAAGTAGCAAGTTTCAGTAATGTAATTTTTCTCTATGAAGATAACATACATAATCATACATATACCAAGGCTTTTTCCCCCTTACAAGGGGGGTAGCCAAAAAGAAAAAGGCACAAAATCCCTCCCATCCACTCCATCCCCGAACACACTCCACACCCCTCCACCCTCCCTCCCATCTTAGCACCTCCTGAAATGACGGGTCATCCCTGCACCTTGTCCACTGCCCTGGGTCAGAAGCAGTGTCGCAAGACACAGCACATCCACAGCAAGGCCACTTCATTAAAGATAACGATAAAAGAAATTACAGTAAAGAAATTACAGTAATCTTGTCAGAAACCTTTTGACAAATTTACAGGACTCTAGGAAAGACCTCCACTGGAATACACTGTCCTATTCTTTATTTTATCACCTTCCTTTATTTACTGCGACACATCCTTTTCTATAATCCTTTCGTACCTAGCACTAAAAATTCACTATTCATTTTATTTCAGGCATTCACATGGGGAACCTACACTATTGCCCGTGTTGCTTATGATGCTGCTGGCAACTCTGCACGGTGCGAATTCAACATTTATGTGCTTGAAGAATTTTGTCCCAGACTGGAGGACCCTGTCGGAGGTGTCCAGCGATGCTCAGACTGGGGTCCTGGAAGTCGTTTCAAGGTTTGCAAGATTGAATGCAACGATGGTCTGCGATTCTCAACACAGGTAAGCTACTGACCTTACAATTCCTGCTCCAAGGCATGTTTTCTAATTGACATCAGATAATTATATTAAGTTGGGTTAGGGGTTAGCTTTGACTGACAATACTTGGCTAGAAAAATTCATCTAAGTGTCTTGAAGTATTAGTATATCATCTGCTATGACCAGTACTACTACCGTTGGGGACAATATTGTGTCTGAGGTGGTAAAGTAGATTGACTGATAGGTTATCTGGCATTGTAACTGCCAGGGTCATAGATGCCAAATTGTTAAATTCTAAGCTTCAATTTTGGGTATAGATAATAATAATAAGTGATTTACTATGTACAGATGAAGGTAAATATCAATAAATCTAATTCAGTATGTGGTAAAGGAGAGATTTAAGGTTGGTGGTAGATTCTGTGTTGACTGCTGCTAACCAGTGAATATGTTACCCCTTTGTAAAGGTTCCCGACTTCTACACATGTGGAGCTGAGGGCTTCTGGCGACCAACTTCAGACCCCAGTGTGCCTCTTGTCTACCCATCCTGTGCCCCTGCCACACCAGCACAACGCGTTTTCAAGATCAACATGCGATTCCCTTCATCAGTCATCTGCAATTCTGCTGGTCAGAATGTGCTCAGTGAGAGAATCCAATTGGTAAGTCATAAGCACCCAATCTTTAACTCCTCTGCTATAACACACACAAATCTGGCACATGCCTATCTTATTTAGCCGACAACTATAGAGCATCACTGAATTTGTATAAATGCATTGTACAAGACCCAAAGTAATGTCTTATAAAACATTACTTGCCAAAAGCAGGTAATGTAATTTCATAGTTATCTACACCTTGTAATTTTACTTTTATCTGTCACCAAAGAAGAAAATAAATTACCAAGAATTCTCATATGGCCTTTGCATTCACAGGCTCTCAACAAGCTCAATATAGACTGGAAATTCTGCTCCAACTCATCAGACCTGAGTGGCAAGTGTGAAGGCCTGAACGTTAATGTCAAATGTTCACGAAGAAACAGATTAGCCCGAGCTTTGGATCTAGAGGATGAGGATGAGGCAGCACTAATGAATCTGGGCAGTCCTAGGGCCAGGCGACAAACAGAAGCTGCTGATGATGCCTATGATGTGGTTGTCAGTTTCCCAGCTGTCAAGTAAGTTCTTATGGTTCATCTCTGAAGAAGACAGGTGTATCTAGATTATCATTTCCTACCTAGCTCAATTTTTTTCCCCCCTCCAGAGGACAAAACTGAAGTGTACATGCTTAATTGCAAATTTCACTGGAACAGCAGTTTGAATCCGCAGTGCTATCAACTGCTCATTCATTGTGGATGATTACTTTTTGGTCAATTATTTTTTTCTCTCACTCTATACAAATTCCTACTTTCTGTAAGAGCTCGTCATGCAAAAACTATATCCATACCCTATTCATCCTGCCAACCTTGTTCTTTCCTTCCCCTTGACCTTCACCAGGAAAAGAAAGCGCCAAGCAGATTTCGGACACCAGTATGATGTATCCATTTCATTCGGCTCCAAGAAGTAAGAAATGTTTGTGTGCCCTTAGGATTTACAAAGAAACGGAAATACAAAAAATGCTTTGGGTAATTGGCTAAGCTTAGTCAGCCATAGATTTACCATGGTTCAACATTAGCCAAACACTTGGTGTGGTCTTCAACACTAGTGGATGACATTGCTGCAAATGTTATTGTCAAACCCTCTGGACAAAGGCTGTTCCCACTGTTGACTTGCATCAAGTTTTGCAACATTGTTGTAGCCATTTGTCCACAATTTTGCTGGTAATCTCACCAGTCTTGTGTCCTGGGTGAATACAGTACTCCAATATTTGCACCAATATTCCTTATGGTATAGAGTGGTGTGGCCAAACCCACTTGTAATACCCTTCTAGCTTTTGCACATGCCACTTTAATTCCCTTTCACATTTTCTGTGGCCTGTGGCTTAATTAATGGTCTCCTATACTGTGCAAACATTCTTTTCTGTACAAAAAAAAATATATATATTTATATTATATACATTTAGACTGGTTATGGTCTGGAAGCTTCAATAATAATCCTTTCTGGGTTCTGCTTTCATGTACAGACTCGATTCCAAACGAGTACACCTATTTCAGGTCAGCTGAATTTCGTCACATGGTGGTTGTTTGAGTTACATTAGGATGGGGCCAAACCTACATTAACATTGTTGCAAAACCCTACCTAAAGGCCACTGGTAATGCCAGCAATAGGTCTTATACAAAAATGCAAAAAATTTGACATTACTGTATTAAAAGTATATATCTTGTTCTTGGCAATGCAACCAACCTCATCTATTTACAACAATGTTCATAATTTTACTGGTCTGGCCTCCACCTCCTAGAGAGCTGTTTATTCAGTGACACTTGAGCGTTTTCCAATGCCACAGATTTGCTGTCTGCAACTAACATGTCCTAGACTTCCTTGTATCATTTCTTAGGAAACTACACAACTCTACCTTTGATGTCACTTTACAATGTGTACAACATTTTAAAATTTCCACACACAGAAATACAAAGGTTCACGTAGCCAAGGTTTGCTCACTGCACTTCTTGTGTCTCTTCTTGTGCTTCCCCCAACATCTTCCTCCCTCTCACCTTTCTATGCAAAGAAGAATGGTTCTTGTTCTGTAGAGATGATCTTCTATTGGTTCATTACTGTGCACTGTAGATGCAAATCATATACAAGGCACTAATGGATTTGATATCTGATGTAGGTAGGGATATGTGTTGTGTAGTCTAGCTTTGCCCCATTATAACTAGATGGCTGGGCAAAACCATGGCATTGCCAAATCTCCACACAATTGGCATTCTACAATCTGGCTCAAGGAGAGGAATATTCAAAATCCCACAGGCAGTGGAACAGTTAGGCTTCAATTACATCCAAATTTCAAACAAGTTACATATTTAGCCATCAACATATGGCAATAAGTTTATCCTTACTGTACTCCTTGCTTGATTATGCATACTTATGAATATCTCAAGTCAACTGTGGTATAGAGGTGGTACACATCACTGACAGCTATTAAGGAGACAAGTGTGTAGGTCACTTTGCAGTGATGAGATTAGGAGACATTTACTCTGAGCAATGGTCCTCAATCATCAAAACAAACATCCTTTTTGTAAAGCACCATCTTAGGCCTGAACAACGGAATTGAAGATGAAAAACTGAATCACCATCAACATAGACAAGTGATTTACTCCATAGCACCACTGTCAATGAAAACTGACTAGTGGTAACCACACCCCCTTGCACTGAGTTTCCCTGCCAATCTCCATTTCTCTACTTACAACCATTTAGTAACTGCCAGCCAACTTACCCCTTCTTCCATCATCTTATTTTTTTTCCAATATATTAAATACTAATGAAAAATTTTTATGGTTTAAATATTACTTTAATGGAAGATAGAAATTCAACTAATCAAGTGACTCCAGGAATGGATGGAATTTTAGGGATTAACTGGCTGGCAGGAACTATAAGGTGTGATCATGGCTTCAATAGAGTTCGCTACAACTGACAAGATATACATGCATATTTATGTACATTTTACCTACTGAGCTGTTTGTGTGTTCTTTTCTGAATAATATGGCAGAGGTGCCGTAGTGGGAAAATTCATGCAGTTGATAACTACTAAATATGTAAGTAACAAACACCACCTTGGATCCACAAGATAGTATGGAGATGAGAAATGCCTTTAGTAGATAACTAATTTTGAGCTTTTTCAGCTAACCAAGATACAATTACAGGAACTATCCTAAACAACCTGGTGGACATAGAAAACATGTATTCCATATAACTGGACAAAGCACTTTTCCATTGTAAAAAAGTTTTATGGCTGTATTTTAACAAATTTTGGGACATGAGGCTATGTTTTGTAAAGACTGATGGTTAAAAGTTTAAGACATTTCAATACCACATATATCTGGCTCCAATGATATGCTGGAATTTTGTAACCCATTTGTATGGCTTACAAAGCCACCAAGATTGTGTGTGCTTAAGCAGTTAAAGCAAATTTCCCAATCAAGGTGTGGGTTTGAGAAAAAAATTGTAATATTAAAACTTAGGAATTTGAGATGTTGCTCTTCATTTAGTGCTGTAAAATGCATACAGAAAGGCTATAATTTGGTTAATTGAAGCTCATTTTTGCAGTGTGTAGTTTCGTATCCCAAAATTTTGTCAAAACAGCCACAACTTATCAAACATATACTGATGCTTTTCTTTGAGAATACTGTTATATAACTTTTGGAAGATAATACTTAAAATGATGGCTATGAGTACTATCACATTGGTGAGCCTTATTAAAGACTAATATTTTGCCTGATTAATTCTCCATAAATGACTAATAAATGTTGCTTTTGTTTACCAGTGACCCTGTGGTGAATTTGAACACTCAGGACAAATCTACCGTGCTCAGATTGATTCAGGGCGTCATCCTCGAGCATGATGAATTTGATGTGAGGGACTCGCTCCCCAACGTAGTACCTGACCCATCCTCCCTTTCACTTGACTCAGAGTACTCTTGTCCTCTAGGAAAGGTACGTCATCCTTGTATATGTAGTTGTCATTAGAATTGATTTTCATAGTTTAATAGACCTAAAGCTCTCACTTCTGCTCAGTGTTAATTCTCTCTTCCCCTTCCAACCAAATGCAGGTAGTCGTTGATGACCAGTGTGTGATGTGTGCCAAAGGCACCTCATATGACCAGGAGACAAAGACCTGCATTGACTGTGATCTGGGAACCTATCAAGATGAGTTGGGTCAGGTGACATGCAAACCTTGCCCTCAACGTGCTGGTCGTCAGGGTGTCACCAAAACTAAAGGTGCCAAGGATGTTGAAGAGTGCCAAGAACGCTGTGCAGCAGGTCGTTTCTTCGATGTTTCTCAGGGCAAGTGTCAGTCCTGCGGTTATGGCCACTATCAGCCCGAAGAAGGAAAGTTCTCTTGCAAGCACTGCGAACGTGGACTCACTACTCGCACAATGGAGGCTGTGTCAAAATCAGAGTGTAGGGAGGAATGCGAGTCTGGTCAGCAGCTGGGTGCATCAGGTGCCTGTGAACCCTGTCCACGTGGCAGCTACCGTACCAAGGGACTTCATGCTGCCTGTGTCCGATGCTCAGAAGATCGCACTACTGAAGGGGAGGGTGCTTCTTCAGTGGAAGAGTGCTCCCTACCTATCTGCATTGCTGGAACCTTCCTAAATGAGGATGATAGTGGTCTTCTCAAATGTAAGGCTTGTCCCCGGGGCACCTACCAGCCCGAAGCTCTTCAGACAAGCTGCCTACCCTGTCCCATTGACACATTCACACATGAAGAGGGTGCTACATCCAAGGATGAATGCTCCAACCCTTGTGAGGTTCATGGGGAACGAATGCTTTGCCACCCTAATGCCAACTGCATCCTCTTGCCCAACAGTAATGACTACGAATGCAAGTGCAAAGATGGTTTCAATGGAACTGGAGAGGTGTGCGTAGGTAAGACCTTTTCTTTCATTAATGCTACTGGACTGTCAATAACTGTACATATCAGGTGTATTACTATAGAAAATACAACTTTGTTCCCTCCACTGGCCACTTCTACATGAATCCTTATAGATTCAGAAAACTTTAATCATGGAGTTCCATAAGTAGATGTTATTTCATAAGGTAAGGTTCAATAGGGTACATATTATCAACACAAGAAAAAGAAAGAAAAAAAAAAGAAAAAAGAAAAGCATTATGCAGAAAAAGGTACAAGAATATTACATGGATAGGGTGGTTGCATGCTTTGACTGGCCACCCATCCCTCATATCAACGACAGTAAATGAAAGGAAATATGTTAAGGGAAATAGATATTTAGGTATAAGTGCAAATAAAAGGTTGCAGGGAGTGACTGTATCCACATCATATATAGATGAAAGACTTTGAATTGAAGTTCCTAAGTGGTGTGTGTGTATTTACCTAGTTGTAACTTACAGGAAGGGGAACTATGCTTGTGGTGTCCTGTCTCTGTATCTTGTAGTGTCTAAGTTGCTCTTAAATTCGTGTGTGTGTGTGTATTTACCTAGTTGTATCTTACGGGAAGGGGAGCTCATAGTGACCTGTCTTGGTATCTCAGTGTCTAGTTTGCTCTTAAATTAATGTATAGTTTTTGCACACACTATTGTTCTTTTCAGTTTCTTCCAGATATCCACCACTCTATGTGGATTTTTTTGTTTTTTTTCCAGGTCTCTTCTATAACTATCCTTTTTGAGTTTCTTTTCATGTCCCTAGTATTTCTCTTATCCCAATTTAGTAAGTCTTCTCTATCAGGGACTTCCGTGCCTGTCATGATTCTGTAAATGGTCAGCAGGTCGCCTCTTTTCTCTTTTTTGTTCCAAAGTCAGTAATTTCAGTTTTGCCAGTCTCTCCTCATATGACAGGTTTTAAAGTGTTGGGGGCATTTTCGTGGCACGTGTGTGTGTGCGTGCATGTGATTCACCATGGTCTTGGATCATGTGTTGTACTCATGATTGTCACCTATTTCTCTCCTGGAAGAGAGCTCAGAGCTCATATATGACTGATCTATGGGTAATGCTGTGACCTTACATGCACACACACCCCAAACTCCGCCCATGAGAGTTGTAGTAATGACTCGAAGTGCAGCAATACTGAAATCATTTCAGTCCTGGGCAGGATTCAAACTGACTGCTGTAGCAGCAGTTGTGAATGTTACCACATGCATGCAGGGGTGTGTGTGCTTGAAAGGAACAAGATTTTGTCCATAACAGTATATGGAGTACTCTGAAAGGATTATGCGTGTCTATTATAACAAGAAAGAAAACCATACAAGAATAAAATAACCAATACAAAATATCAAAGGATGATGGCAAGGAAAAGTAAGTAATTATTATTATCATTTTTTTTTTTTTTTTTTTGTGATTATGTGCCGAAATGTGGTTTCATGTATCCTATTTTTCCTTCCAGACAACTGTTTCGGTTACTGTCAAAACGGTGGTCTGTGTGACAAGAACGAGAGAGGAGAACCCTCTTGCACCTGCACAGGTTCCTTTAATGGAGTGCACTGCCAGGTAAGCTACAGAATGCAGCCTTGGTCTAATTTCTTAGTGGTTGATGAAAACAATTTAGTGTCTTTTAATGACTAAAAGAAGGAAATAACTATTTTCTTTAATGCCATAGCCTTATGACAAACTGATGGTTGTATACTTTGAGTAGCAGTTTCCAAACTGAAGGCCCCCACCTCCTCCCTCAGAATTTTTTGGGGAAAGTATCAAGATGCTTACTATATGCTATGAATACATCTTACTTTAAATCTATATTTTCCCTTTTGAAATCATTATTTTTTTATGGCCATATGAATTTTGAGTTGTTCCCCACTAATTAGGGGCATCATTAAACGTCTGAGCATATGGAGCTGTTGAAAACTTATTTTGAGGATGGGAAGGGGAGGGTTCTTTAGATATGTAGTTACCAAAAGGGAGAGTGCTAAAATGTTTGGAAACAAGGTCACTGGTCAAACATTTCATTATTAAAACTGTTGTCATTCTGTGATAATACACTTTATATGCAATTAATTCTGGTCTTTAGTGACAACTCTACACATCAGAATCACATTTCTATGTTTTGGATATTGAAACCCTCTCAGAGAAATACCAAACCATCTGTTTAGCCCAACTAGCCTTCCCTTATTTCTATCATCCTAAAACTATGCTGACTATTGTGCCTAAGAATAAGATCTGGATGATAATAGCAAAAGAATTTGTGTGGAGGGAATGGAAGTGCACAAAGGCTTAAGGGGTTACAGTATCTGACTACATGAGGAAATGTAGGATTCACGAGAGGCACTGATGAGATTAAGGGAACAAGCCAACCTAATGGTTACATTATGAGAATGGAATGGAAGTTGATTTCCTTGGAGAATGATTGAACAAATGGTGGTGGGTATAGAAGCAAAGGTTAGATTAAGGATAAGGATGAATGAGGTGAATAAAGCTGTGAGTGCTTTGGGTCAGGATGTCAGACAAGAGAAAATGTGGGTGACACTTTGAGAAGAATGTATAGACCAAGGCAATGCGGCTTGTTTTAGCATCACATGGAAGTGAGAGAACTAAGACCTCATTTTTCCCCACTGTAGGACAAGGGCTACTTCACCTACTATGCTGGAGGTATTGCTGGTGCAGCTGTCTTCATTATTCTGATTGTCCTACTTATTTGGATGATCTGCATCCGTGCCACAAAGCGCAGAGAACCAAAGAAGCTCATCAATCCTGCTGCCACAGACCCCAATGGATCACAGGTATGTTTATGAATTGTGTTGCATATGGAGCCCTTTTCAAAGTTTCTCAGGGTGGGAAAGGTCTATTAGTACATATATACAATCTATTTTTCAACACTTCCTACAGGTTAGTAAAATAATATAGAAGTCTGGTAACCTTCCTAATTTCAGTTATAAACCCTCATATTTCCAAGTAGCACAGTGAAATTCTTCACTGACAACTAGTGCATCTAATCAGAACCTGTATTAACACCATTTGATTTACCAGGTGAACTTCTACTATGGCTCAGCAGCTCCTTATGCAGAAAGTATTGCCCCATCCCATCATTCTACCTATGCCCACTACTATGACGACGAGGAAGACGCTTGGGAAATGCCTAACTTCTACAACGAGACCTACATGAAGAGTAAGCCCCCTTACTAGTACTATGAAATACATGTGAACATGGGTGACAATGCATTTGTATTATAATGACTTCACCAGTTAACCATTACTCCATCACGCCAAGCACATAAGTTTGGTCCCTGCATGTACAAATCTGAACCCTAATGGTCCATCTCTCCTTCCAAAACTCCTCTTCCCCTGCCCCGCCCCGAACAGCCACCGGCAGCCAGAAGCTGGCTTACCCGTAGCTGCTCCGCCTTGCATGCTTTCATCACTGCAATGCCTTCTCATCTTCATCTCAGTAAGCATCACCCCATCCTTCCTTCCTTGGCTTCATTCACCACTTCAGTACCTCAACCTCCACCCATTCCCACCAATTAGTTCTCATACCTGGAAGGTTGAGACATTTTCTTATGCCCAGTACATGCTATATGGGTTATACGACGTCACAATTTGCTAACCAACTTCAGCAGACTCTTTTTAAAACTGCCTCATGACCTGCCACTTTGGATCTGCTCTACTGCCCTATATAACCACTCGGATCACAAAAATGCTATCTAAAGAGACTAACAAATACTGTACTTCAACAGAAATCACCCCAAAGAAATTACTTTTAAAATAAGCAAGAAATGCATTGGCTCACCTGCAATCTGGTAGTACCAACACTGAATTGGCCTGGCAACAGACACCAATGGCACACAATGAAACCATCACACCGAAGACAGAGGATATATAACACTATCCTACACTTTTTCAAGATAACAGCACAAAATCTTCATGTGATCTATAGGCTGACCAGATGTGGCTGGTCTCCTGTGGGCTGCAGTTATCCTGCAAGATAACTTGGGCTATGGATTGTCAGATACCTTTAATTGAACTTCATGGATCACTAAACACCTCCAAACCATTTATAGGGTCAAACTTTATATGACACTCCCATCCCCCTTAAGATGTTGCACAATGCAATTCTCACATTCATACATACACTAAAATGCCCATTTCCCTTTTATAAGGGGTTGGCCAAGTCTAAGCATATATCCATGTTGCACTCCATATGACTCATCTAACACAGGTGCCTTACCAGCTTCCATCTCTTTCAATGCTACTTGTATCTCCTTTTTCTATAACACCAACACCCTATTTCCACTTGTACTAGAACTCTCTACATGCATTTAAATCAACCCAAAACATTCCCCTCTCCTCAATCTTTTCATTATCAGGCCATATATAATCACAAATACCCTCCATATATCCCATCCCTAATTCACCTTTGCCAATATCCATGTTGACCCTTCTCTCCATTCCACCATAAACTTGTGTATCTCATTAACGGCACCAGTTCTGACACCCTACCTGCCATGCTCCCAAACTCCTACTTTCCTTTCAGTTTAATTTCATTCAATACTAACACATCCATCTTTCTTCTCACAAATATACTATCAATCTTTTTGCTCTCATCTATACCACATACATGCATATTTAATGACCCAATTACAAAGATTTTGGCTAGTTTTCCTCCCCAGACACTCTTAGATCTTGACTTTATGGTGAAAATATAGAATGGGGGATACCTAGTCCATTTCTCGTCACATTTAATTGCCTATGACATACATGGGAAAAGTGTGGTAGTAATCTCTTCTCCCTACCACCAGAGGGTATATTTTTACAAATACTAAAACATTTCACAGCTAGTACAAAATCTTCACATCTTCTAAACATGGTGGCCTAAAGGTGCATGCTGATTGTAAAGCACCCAGTAAGCAAAGAGCCTAGGAGTCACTGCTACTAATATATCATACACTACAAATATTTTCTTGTCCATAAAGAAAACAGTACTAATTAGTGTACTGAGCATTACTGGTCATGAAACAGGCAAAATAATATTGTAAACTGGGAAATGACAACACATTGGAGAACAAAGTCCTTCTCCATCAAAATTTCCCATACTGATTTTTTTTTATTTTACTTTATTTATTTATTTTTTTTGATAAATGATGCACATCTCTACATCACACCTCTACCAACATCCTCCCTCTCCACCCTTACGGCTTCTCTCCTACGAGTTAGTGACTTTGTCCCTTAACATTTTATTTTCTCTGCCATGCTGCCCGCCTACCTGCCAGCCTCTAACCCCACCCTCCCCTCCTCTCAACAGCTGGGTTCCAGAATGGTGCAACCAACAGCCTGGCTCGTTCCAATGCCTCTATTTATGGCAATAAGGAAGACTTGTATGACCGTCTCCGTAAACATGCCTATCAAGGCAAGAAAGGTGAGGACGACTAGACCTCCGCCCAATGGCTCACAGGAGACAGCAGCTGCAGGGCATGGGATGATGTCAGAGCATGTGTAGTGTATGCAGTGCATGCACACCACAACCCTTTGAAATGAGCATTCTTATGTGTACAGGAGTAGAAGTCAGCCAGCATGATTGTATTTCATCATAGCATGTGTTTTTGTTATGCTTCCAGATTGTATATAGTATTTAGGAGCAAATACCTTTCTATTCACCCTTCAGTTTGGTCATTACGTACAGACTTCATCACTGGTGTCTGTCTCTTTGTATATAACAACCTAGTGTGGCTCCCTGAGGTTGACATCAGACAGCATAGAGTGAACATATGTAATGTACACTACTCTCTCTGGCTGCTATACATCAAGCTCATCTAATGGGCTCCTGTCAGAAAAGTGCCAGGATGCAAAAGGGACTCAGCACTAAATGCATCTTGCCCTAATTGCATGCACAGTGTGTGTGTGAGTATGAGTGTGAGTGTGTGTGTGTGTGTGTGCCTCTGCACGTGTGCATGCACACATGGAACCATTAATATTAATGTCAGTGTTGAGCACTTAAGTGTGTATAAGAATGTATATGCAGTTTGTACATGTGTTTGGTAACACATACAACAAGAGTAAATGTCCAATTGTTTGTGCATGTACAGCCTTATATGTTATAATCAGGGTACAGGGGTGTAGTCAAGCTTCAGTTGCCTGCCCCATGGTTGGCCAGCCACTTCAGGCCCTGATAATTGAAGAGATGTGATGTTTGTTATATAAAAACTGCAGAATATAAATGCTGTATAAAGTTCGTGCCCTCTTCATTCTTGGGGACTGAAGGCAACAGCCACTCTTTGGGCACCCAACTACTGACTATTGGCTAGAGTCTGATGTAATGACGTTCATAACCCAGTACAGTGGTGAGGCCATTGCATGCATAATGCCAATTCCAGAGTTTACTGACTGACTGTGAGTGATACCTGTCTTGCCTTAGGATGTTTGAAGGTCTTTTGTACTTCATCAAAAGTTTTCCTCAGAACAAGGAAACCAATGAGAATCTCTTGGGTCTCCATTATATCATTTCATCCCCTCTACCTTGTTAAGCAAGGGGCCCCACTTAAGATAATCATGTCATTTGACACCCAAGAGTATTCAGGTTCAATAGCCATTCAACAACAATGCAGACTGTACCTATAGTTTTTAATGTACAATGTGTTCAAACCAATGACAGACACTATGACATGTTTTGCTTCATTCTGTGCTTGACTAAGACCCTAGGAAAAGAATAACTTGCACGAAGCAGGAGTGTGAACAGCATGAATTGTATGTAGCTGTGCATATACTGCAAAACCATTGTGACAAATATTTGAGCATCCAATACTTTCTTGACCAAGGGCTTAAATTTGAATGAGTATGTTTAAGATGCTGCAGCTTCCTCTTTTGCTGAGTGTAGCACTCTGCAAAACTGGCAAAGGGGTCTGACAATGGTTAACCAACTCAAGCGGGTCAGAATTGCATGAAAAATATGCGCCATGACATGGGGACTTGCCTTGTTGCACTTAAGAGAATGTTTTAACTCTAACCTTGATACAAATAATTTTCATCATATACCATCCCAAAGAATACTAGCTTCATTTGTCATGTCCTACTTGAAATTTGAGTTTTACTTCAGTCATCGTATACATCAAATTCAATGTTCCCTATGGAATATCTACTTCAGAAAAAAAAAAAAATAAATAAATAAATAAATAAATAAATTTCTTACCTTTGCTATCCTTCAGAAAAAGAAGCAGGAGACAGTGACAACCAAAGCCAATAGGAGGCTGTCAGTTGGTTAGAGGACATCATTTATTGGTAGAGTTGGAACCATGAACACATTTCCTTTCATTCATATCCCAGTCAGGAAGTGCACCACTTCTTGTTGGTCAGTTTGGCAAAAGGCATTACCATAGCAATACATGTCTCCAGCCATATAAGTCCCTGAGCTGGTGTGTCCTTGCATTTGAACTCCCTGGCCCACTGGCAAGGCACAGGATAATGTCCAGGATGCTTGAGCTGGACCCATGTCAAATCTGTCAAGGGCCACAGGTTGTTCTTTAGAACATGAAACTTCCCAGAACTACCTGAAATTTTTTTTTCTTTCCCTTGGTGATTTGTACATAAGTCCACAAGTCACCTGGGGCCTTGACTCTGCCCTTCCCATCCTGCCTATGGGGTGGTTGACCTTAACATATCCTCATGCTGAACCTGGGCCATTCATCATATCTGTCACATCAGACGGTGCTCTCCTGTTTTCTAGTTTTGATCATATTACCTATGTCGTCTTTTTTATTATATTTATTTTACATGCTGTTGCCGTCCTGAGTATGCTGAATGTTCGAATGGATGTTTTGCTACTGATGAAACCACAAACTGATGTACATGTTTATTAATTTTAAGGTTAGGTGTATGTAAATCAAGTTTGGTTTGACCTGAAAATACTGGTGTTTAGAGCAAAATTGTATACAAAACATTTTTATTTCTTTTCTGTCTAAAAAGTGTCAAATTACATCTGCTCAAATACTGTGCATACTCTTTACACAGAAAATGTTGATACTGTATTCATAACACTGATGTAAGTTCTTCCAACATATTTTTAAATAAATATAATAATCCAAATCCTGTGTAATTTCCCTGTATTACACCAGTGAGAAAGGTGAGAAAAGTTTTGGAATTATTTAAATGTGTGGAGTTTTAGGAGGAATGTGAATATTGTGTTCAGTAATTCAACTGAAAGAATGGATGGAGTACTAGGGAGGTATGGTACAACAAGAAGGAATGAAGTAGAGACAAGACATATATAACAAGTAGGAAATGTCATACCATGTTTAAAAAGAGAGATGTACAGAAGTATAAATGGGCCAGATAGTTGGTGGGAGGGTAGTTTGGAAGGCACAAATGCATAATGTTGTGGTGCTAAAAAAGGAGGATTGGAGGAATTCTGGATGTGAATGTGAAGGGGAGAACATGGGTGTAAAATGGAGGAGGGGGAGGCAGAGGTGCTGAAAATGAACAAGTTGAATGAGAAGGGGCAAGAGACTACCAAATAAAACTGAGGTTTGGAATGTAACAAATGAAAGGGGATGTGGGAGTACAGGAAAAATGTGAAGAGTAACGAGGTGTGCTTAGAATGTGCATGGGATGAGGAAGTTGGGTGGGAACCAACGTTCCCTCTAAGGTGTGCACATGTGCATACACACATGTTTTTCATCTAGTGCACAAAGAAAAAATGTGCACACACAAGGTTTTCAAATTATATTAAAATCCATTCAATAAAGAAGTTCCAAACATCAACTTATAAATTCTCTAAAAATTTGGTAACTTGCCAACCATCAAACCAATAATTACTTAGGTTTTTTTCCCCTCTTCATACTCTAGAACTTCCATTGCAAATGAAACTACTTTATCACCATGGGCATGTACATACTTTTTAGAGAAGGCAAATTTTGCAAACAAGCAAATTTCTGTGCATTCAGCAAAAAATTAGAGGGAACACTGATGGGAGCACAATGAAGGGCAGTGACTAGTGCAATGAAGAGGTGAGGGCAATGGTGGCAACAGAGCATGTTTACAAACAAGGAATGGTTGCAAAGAAGAAATGAAACATGAAAGGTATTGATGTGGGATGAAACATTGCAAGGTGAGGAAGACCAAGAGAATTGTGGATGAGAGGTAGATATTTGGCTGATAATTCAAAATTATGTTTTAGAAGAATAAAAAGAAAGTGGAAAGGAGTCGCATTGTAAAAGATGAAGAAAAAAAAAAATGTAGTTGATGACTGAGAGGAAGATGGGTAGAGTATTACAAGGAGTTAATGCAGAGGAAGAAAGGCTTTGAATTTAAGGTGGGTGTTATGACAACAATGGAGCACCTTTGTAACAATTAAGTTGTGGGATGTGAACACTTCCTTTGTAGATTGTGTTCTGTATGTTGTAACAAAAATTTTATTGATATGGTTTAACATCACAAACTCCTCCCATCAGAAGGCTAGGACGATGCCCCTTACAGAGGACTTTGTAGCGTGGAATTTAACGAACCATGCCCTTGGTTCGACTTTGCCGGTGGCAGGACTCGAACCGCCATCCCCTCGACGTTCGCCGCAAGTAACGACGCCTTAACCCGCTCAGCCAGCAGATTGTGTACTCCATTAATGTTGGAAAATGTTAAATATAGCTTGAAGTTTAGAATAGTTATTGATTGACCTTATTCTTCAGGTCATATATCAATTTATTCCACATTTTCCAACAATAATGGAGTACACAATCTGCAAAAGGAAACAAGGCCAATATTAGAGCCAAGAGACATTTTCATTATAACATAATACACAAGCTAAGAAGGAAACATTGTCACATTCTATAACTGAATCATTACAAAGGTGCTCCATTATTGTCACAACAATGGGTTATACCAAGATAATGACTAATGGGAAAGGTAAATTGATATGGATGTAGCAAAAGAAGTCATACAAGAAGCTTTAATTCTATATATATATATATATATATATATATATATATATATATATATATATATATATATATATATATATATATGCATATATATATATATATATATATATATATATACCAAGAGCTTTTTTCCCTTTATAATGGAGGTAGCTAAGTCAGAGGCACATACCTATTCCCACCCATTTCACTTCCCTCCACCACCCTTCCCATCTCAGCTCCTCATCTCCTAAATGCTCTGGTTCAAACACAATGCAGCAAGACACATTACATCCACAGCAAGGCCACTTCACTTAATTGGCAACCACCCCTCTCCATCCCCTTATGCAGAAGAGGAGAAATCCATTCAGGCTGTGGCAAATATTGTTCACACATAAGCACCCCTTATCCCCCAGTCCTTCCCTTGCATAACAATATCATCCATACAGTCATTCTACACTCATCCCTATCTCCTGCCTGCTCCCTCCTTCTTCAACAGACATTCCTCTCTTTCTCAATGCCCCCTTCACCTCATCCATCCATCACATCCTTGGTTGTTCTCTCAAGTTCACTCCCTCCACCTCTGCCTTCTACACCTCTTTTACTAATCTTTCATCACTCATTCTTCCATGTGTCCAAACAATTTCAATAGTCTTTCATTATCTCTATCTGCCATCTTGTTTTTCATTCCTGCTCTCCTCCTCACCACCTCATTTCTCACACTATCCAATCTACTAAGTATTTCAGCGGCTTTGACCCATCGTTTTTTGCTCATATTTTCGAAATAACCATTCACATCAGCATGATATATTAGCACAGCCTAATTCACACCCTGCCCTAATTTTTTATGTTATAGTGCATTCACAAGTGTATTTAATTACGGCGTTTACTCTTGATATTAAGTGTGTCGTAGCAGACACCCGTGAAGTAAATCGAACAAGTGAGGATGTGATACACGAGGTAGTTTGTGATGATGTCACAACTTCACTTGTTCGATTTACTTCACTGGTGTTGGCTGCGAGACATTTGATATCAAGAGTAAACGCCGTAAATAAATACACTTGTGAATGCACTATAACGTCAAAAATTAGGGCAGGGTGTGAATTAAGCTGTACTAATATATCATGCTGATGTGAATGGTTATTTCGGAAATATGAGCGAAAAACGATGGGTCAAAGCTGCTGAAATACTTAGTAGTAACCCCTACCATACTTCTCAGACATTTCATCTCAAACACATTTAAACTTTTCCTCTCTGCCTCTCTTAAATTCCAAGTCTTTGCCCCATACAATACTGTCAGCACAATCATCCCTTCATACAATCTCTTCTTTGCATCCATTCTCAGTTGCCTATTTCTCATAACACTTTAATCCCCCAAGGCATTTACTTGCTTCTCTCAATCTATAATTTATCTCCACCTCCATTCCTCCCTTTTCTGCAGGAATGTAGCATTAAAAGGGATGAAAATTGGAGATGTACCTAGGTTAGATGGTTATATGATGTCTACCAAATGTGGAGTAGTTATGGTGGTATGGTTTGTGAGATTGTTCAATGTATGTCTCAGGGATGAAAGTGTTCCACTGGATTGGAGTGCATGTATAGTTCCTTATATATAGGGATGGGGGCTCAAGTATGAAGGTGTAAGGGCAATGTTCCCTCGAAGCTGTGCATGCACATTTTACAACTAGTGTACAAAGGAAAAATGTGTGCACAAATGGTTTTGTAGGTACTGATCTTTTTAATTCAAGAAATTAATTTCACACTTTCATGATAAATGTACACTCTGTTTCAAATGAAAGGGCCATTAATCATAGGTATGAAAATTCAAAACAAAAAACAGTAGACCTCTGTTCTCAAACATCTCAAGTCAAACAAAACTGTTCTCAACCAATTTTTTTTCCTCCTGTAGTCAACCAAAATATCTGTTCTTGACCAACCCAAATTGAGAAAAATTGAAAATGTTGCGAAATTCAGTTTTGTGGAAACATTTCACTCTGATAAAGCTATACGAAACAGATCAGAGAACTCGTTTCTGTCCTCAATCAAATTTGTTCTGGAACAGTTTCCTAGAATGATTTTAGTCCAGAACAGAGGTTCTACTGTATTTCAAATACATATATACATATATCAAAGGTTTTTTTTCCCCTTACACAGGGGGTAGCCAAAAGACAAAGGCATAGAAACCACTCTCACCCATTCCATCCCCTACATCCTCCACTCCCTTCTACCCTCCCTTTTATCTTGGCATACATACATACACCAAAGGCTTTTTCCCCCTTATAAGGGAGGTAGCCAAAAAACATACATACATATACCAAGGGCTTTTTCCCCCTACATGGGGGGTAGCCAAAAAGAAAAAGGCATAGAAACCACTCCCACCCATTCCATTTCCTATATATTCCACTCCCCTCCACCTTCCTCCCTCCCTCTTATCTTGGCACCTCCTGGATGACGGGTCATCCCTGCATCCTGTCCACTGCCCTGGGTCAGAAGCAGTGTCGCAAGACACAGCATATCCACAGCAAGGCTGCTTCATAAATTTGGCGACCCCCCCCTCTCCGTCCCCTCATGCAAAAAAGGAGAAGATGGGGAGAAATCCCTTTGGACTGCGTCATTTTTTTTTTTTTTTCTCATACATACTTCCTCACCCCCCATCCCCCACCCACTCCCCCTCATACATCACAGCATCATCTACACACCTCTCTCCATTCACCCCTATCTTCTGTCCTCTCCCATCCTTCCTCCACAGACATTCCTCTCTTTTGTAATGCCCCTTTCACCCCATCCATCCACCCATCTCATCTTAGGACGCCCCCTCATATTCACTCCTTCCACATTTCTTTTACTAGTCTTTCTTCACTCATTCTTTCCATGTGTCCAAACCATCCTAATACCCTTTCATCAACCCTATCTCCCAGTTCCCTTTCCACTCCTGTTCTCCTTACCTCATTTCTCACTCTATCTAGCCAAAAAACTACTCCCACCCATTCCATCCCTATCACACTCCCCTCTACCCTCCCTCTTATCTTGGCACCTCCTGGATGATGAGTCATCCCTGCATCTTGTCCACTGCCCTGGGTCACGAGCACTGTCGGAAGACACAGCACATCCATAGCAAGGCCACTTCATTAAATCAGCGAACCCCCCTCTCCGTTCCCTCATGCAGAAAAGGAGAAGACGGGGAGAAATCCCTTCAGGCTGAGTCAAATTTTTCTCACAAATACTCCCTCACCCCCCTTCCCCCACCCATTCCTCCTCATGGATCACATCATCCATATACAACCATTCTCCATTCACCCCTGTCTTGTCCTCTCTTGTCCTTCCTCAACAGACATTCCCCTCTTCCCCAAAGCCCCTTTTACCCCATCCCTCCATCTCATCTTAGGTTGCCCACTCATGTTCACTCCTTCTACACCTCTTTTACTAGTCTTTCTTCACTCATTCTTTCCATGTGTCCAAACCATCCCAATACTCTTTCATCCACCCTATCTCCCAACTCTCATCTTGGCACCTCCTGGATTAAGAAAGTGTATATGGTTCTTAAGTGCAGAGCCCTTATGTACCTAAGTGCCGCCTCAGGACAAAGTTCTCAGTGACCTCTCCCCATCACCACTTCCCATCTCTAGCATCCTTTACAGCCTGTTTTAGCTATTGGCTTGCAAAATGATTAAACAGATTTTAAAAACTGTATTCAAAGTCCCTATTGCTGACAGGACAAGGGAAAAATATTTCATATTCTGTTGTTTCTAGCAAAAAATTTGTATAATACAGTACAATATTCAGGGCTTCTTTGTTTGTTTTTTTATCATAATTATTTTGTCACCCTTGTGGGTGGCACGTCCAAACCAAATTGCTGCCTTCTTAAACATGCTGCCCCAGGGCATATGCACCCCCCACCCCCCACCACCACACATGGGCCCTGCTTAAGTGTATTATGTAATATTTATGTATGTATTATTATTTATGTATGTGGTACAGATGAGAGTAAATGGGAAGAGATAGGCAGTATGTTTGTGATAAGAAAGATGGATGTGTTGGCATCAAGTGAAACTAAGTTTAAAGGGAGGGGTGAGTGTGAGTTTGGGAGTGTAGTTGGGAGGTTTTCAGGAGTGAAGAGAGGATGAGGGAGAGAAAGGGTAGCTATACTAGGAAGTGAAGAGATAGGTAAGCGTGTAGTGGAGTGGAAGGAGGTTTCTTCAAGGTTAATTGGATGAAAGTGAAGATAGGGAGATGGGTTTTTGCAAGTGTGTATGGGCCTGGTAGTGAGAAGAGCGTAGAGGAAAGGGAGGCATTTTGGATAGATTTAGAGTGCATAGAGGGATTAGAGAGAAATGTCAATGTAGTTGTATTGGGAGACCTTAATGATAGGGTAGGAAATGAACCAATAGATGCAGTGATTGGGAAGTATGGAGTTCCAGGAAAAAATTGTAGTGGAGAGTTGATGGTGATGTGTCTTGAAAGAGTTGATGATAGCAAATACAGTGCTTAGGAAGAAAGTCAAGCATAAGTACACATGGGAGAGGGTGGTGGCTGGAAGGGTGGCAGATAGAGCGTTAATGGACTATATAGTGGTAACCAGGAGTATAGTAGGAAGAGTTAGGGATGTACATATTTTAAGGGAAGAGAGTGGGGGAATATCAGATAATTTTTTGGTGGAAGGTAAGTTGAGAGTGGAGAATAGGTGGAGAAAGAGGAAAAGGGTAGAAGGTAAAGTGAACTGCTTAAATGAGAAAGAAATGGAGGAGTACAAGAAGCTGAGAGAGGAGTGGATAGAGTAGAAATACAAGTGGAGGAATGGGGATGGTTCAAGGAGGGAGTCATAAGGTGTCCAAAGATGGTGTGTGGAACAAGGATGGGAGGAAATAAAAGGAAGGGTAGTGAGTGGTGGGATGAGGAACCAAAGAAGGGTGTAGAAGAGAAGAAGCAGGCTTTCATAGATTGGTTGCAAATTAGGACGAGGGAATCATGAGAGGTACAAAGTAAAGAGAAGAGAATGAAAGTATAAGATAAAGGAGGCAAAGCGAAGAGCAGATGTGAAATGGGATATAAGTATGACATAAAATTTTGAAAGTAATAAAAAAAATGTTTTGGAAAGAAATTAAAAGAGGAAGAGGAGGCAAATCAAGTAGAGAGGATAAGATGAAGGGTGCAGATGGAGAAATGATAATGGAAGAGAAGGCAGTGAGAGGAAGGTGGGCAGAGTATTTTAGGGAGTTGCTAAATGTGAAGGATATGGAGGGAACGGTAGTTGCTAAATGTGAAGGAGGATAAGGGGGGAACAGTAGTTGCTAAATGTGAAGGAGGATAGGGAGGGAACGGTAGTTGCTAAATGTGAAGGAGGATAAGGGGGGAACGGTAATTGCTAAATGTGAAGGAGGATAGCGAGGGAACGGTAGTTGCTACATGTGAAGGAGGATAGGGAAGGAACAGTAGTTGCTACATGTGAAGGAGGATAGGGAGGGAACAGTAGTTGCTAAATGTGAAGGAGGATAGGGAGGGAACGGTAGTTGCTAAATGTGAAGGAGGATAGGGAGGGAATGGTAGTTGCTAAATGTGAAGAAGGATAGGGAGGGAACGGTAGTTGCTAAATGTGAAGGAGGATAGGGAGGGAACGGTAGTTGCTAAATGTGAAGGAGGATAGGGAGGGAACAGTAGTTGCTAAATGTGAAGGAGGATAGGGAGGGAAAGGTAGTTGCAGTGGGAAGCACTAAGAAAATGACAGTGATGAGTGAGGAAAATGGAGGAGAAATAAAGAAAGATGAAGTGAAGGTAGCTGTTAAGATAATGAGAGCAGGTACGGCACCTGAGTTGGATGGATGCCATGCATAATGTCTGAAAAAAGGAGGTACAGTTATGGTGGACTGGCTGGTGAGGTTATTTAATGTTTAAGAGAGGGTAGAGTGCTGGAGGACTGGAGGAGTGCCTGTATAGTTCCACTTTACAAGGGAACGGGGGACAAGTGTGAGCGTAGTAGTTTCAGAGCAGGGCTGTGGAGTCGGAGTTGGAAGCAATTACGGTGTCACTGGAGTCTGAGTCTGAGTCGGTAAAAATATACAGACTCCAGTTAAATTTACACTTTATAAGGCCTTCATTTAGTCTGTAGAGTTATGCAGTGCACACTCCTTATAAGTACATTAATACAATTAAAAATAAACTTTCCATAATTTGGGATAGAGCCTTTCAATTGACTTCTCATTACCATTTGCGGACACACCCCTGTAAGCATACGGGAGAAGTTAACCATTGAAATGCCTGAGGATCCAGCAGCTCAGAAAAAGTGCCAGCGTCACTTCTGGAAATGGGTGACAGACCACAAAAAAATTCCAAAAGATCATCAGCAAAACAATAAAGGAACTCTCAATCAGTTACAGGCTGAACACAGTAAAGCTTTCCCCGCCCTGTATGGAAAAGTCAAGTCTTTCTTGAGTAAGGAATCGGTAAGAGAGTTTCATAGAAAAGTCATCAAATTTAACGCTTCTCTGCAGGAATCCAAAGACTTTAAGTATTGTGATGAAATGTTTGACGAATTGGATATCTTTGACGGGGAAGTCGCAGACGAGGTATCTGAGGGTTTTGTGAAACACTACTTTGCCGGTTATTTCAGTTTCACTAAGAACGGCGGTAAAGCTGATCACAGAAACTATCAGATGCATTACCTCGATAAGACTTACAAAGCTTTTGAACGTTCCAAGTGAAAGAACAAATATGCAATAAAAAAGGTTAGAAAAGGGGCACAGAACAAGAAAGGACACACCGAAATAAGGCTAACAGAGGAACACGCGAAGCAGAAGCAAGAAGAGGAGAAGTGAATACGAAAAATTTAAGAAATTTGAATTAAAAAATTAGAGGCTAAAAGATTATGTAAACAGAAAAGAGAGGAGGAAGCAAAAGTGTTAGCAGCTCGAAAAAGAGTCAAGACAGTGTTAAAGGAAGAACAAGATATTAATAAGTTATCCAAGGAAGATAGAAAGATATTAGAAGATGCAAGGGAAGTACGTAGACAACGCCACCTAAAAGAACCGTGTGAACTGAACCAGCATCCCTCAGAACTTATCGGCGCACGCCGCAAATGACATGCTACCAAAATCGCGCCTCATTCCGTAGGCAAAATGTGGGACTTCAAATGTAAGCACTGTCAAGCTCTATTATGGAAAAAAGATAATAGGACCATCTGCTGTAATTCAGGACAAGTTCACCCCACGCTTCCCTCTGAAATCAACGATAGTACTGTGAAGTCTCTATACGGTGGGTCATCTAAATTCTTTTTTACTTCTTTTGCAACATCTAGCAAGCTTGAAAATGCGGCCGAATCCGCAATGTATTACAAGGTACAAGGGAAAATATACCACAGAATAGGCTCACTGAAACCATATTTAATGGGAGATGGTGGGTTATTCAAAAATACTGAATCGCCGGTAAGAGGAAAACACAATCATTTTTTGGAAAAGTGATGACTCTTTTCTAGATCTGAATTTTTATCATGACAGACGAGCAAATTAAGCTTAGAATAGAGTGATTTATGGGTTCAAAGAAGAAACATAAGAAAAACTCTACAAAACGACGACGACACAGAGAAGAAAGAGAGCTAAAGAAGAATGAGGACATAATTACATGCCTTTATGAGTACATGGCAGCTAATAATGTTTGCCTGGCAGGCATGTTAAAAGAATTAAAGACCTCAAAGGAACTAATGAAAGTTCACGTGAAAAAATACGGGAAACTCCCTGAAGTGTCTATAACTTTGAAAGCATCTGAAGGGATTAAATCATGTGAACATAAAGGCGTCTACCATCTTCCTTCTTCGTCGTCTCAAGTTGGAGCTATCGTCAATCTCGATTTGATGAGAGACCATCTGTGTATAACAATCAGCTCTCCTAAACCAGACACTAAATACAATCTTAGAACAATTAGCCACATCAACTATTTTTACAACCCTTTTCAGTACCCACTATTAATCCCCAATGGGGACATCGGTTATTCCTATAATATGAGACGTGCCGATAAACCTGACGATACTGCCAGGTCTTATGGGACTCTGACTCCTTGCATGTTTTACGCTTCTCTGTACATGGAAAGAGAAGGTATATTCAACTATATAACCAAGTGCAGAAGGTTATTCCAGCAATACACGGTTGATCCACTAACATAAAAAAATATTTCTCTCTAAACCTTCCACCCTCCTACACAAGGCCCAACCCGGAAATGAGTCATCACCAGAAATGCTAACTCCCGGGGACACATCTGACTCAGACGCCTGTAAGCATTCATAGAGGGTAGACGTGTCTTTAAGCTGCTCTCCGTGTGTTAATCTAATACGTTAATAATATTACCATGGAAAAAGAAAGTGGTGCTAACAAGAAAAAGAGAATCTTTACAGAATTCTGAGAAAAGAATCTTTACGAAATATTAATGAGAAAATATTTATGAAATATTGCCAAGAGAATCTTTACCAAATGTTAACAAGAGAATCTTTACGAAACATTACCAAGAGAATCTTTACGAAATTTTGCTAAGAGAATCTTTACGAAATATTGCCAAGAGAATCTATATATATAAAAAATAAAGTTTTTCAGTTTTGAAAATTTCCTGGCGTTTTTATGACCACCTTCCGAAATTTTATTGCCTTTATGATTGACCTAACGAGAAAGAGAAACAGAGAGACAAGGGGAGAATTTAACGACAACGTCAGTAGACTTTGACGACTCCTTTTGGAGACTGAAGACTCTTCGGGAGATTTTGAAGACTCCTTCGCAAATAGGGGAAGAAGAACCTGATCAATCCATCGTGTGCATTCCAAGATCAATTTTCAGTAAGACAGAAGAAGCCGTAGCCATGATTATGCCCGAAGAAATTTACACAGTGGATTATTCTAAAGACCTTTCACTGAGGGACATCGTTAGAAAGAGAAGGAAGATTTGAATTTCCACTTATGTGTTTAATGTATTTTTCATGTACAAAATCGTAGGTCTAAATAAAATTATGGAATTTATTGTTACACTTTTATTTTCCCATTTTGGTACATTAAAACTGCCCGTAGGGCAGGGCGCGAAGCCGTAGGCCAAGCACACCTGGCGAAGCCAGGTCCGGGTGCTTGTAATTACATAAAGGTTGAGTCTTCGAGGTTAAATTTCATAGAATGTAACCAGAAAGAAATCAGAAAGGAATGTGCAGATATTCTACGGGGCGAAGACAGTCAAAATTCTGGACAACGTATCGTTATTCCTCAAATATTTGTCGGAGGGCCAAGGTATATGAAGCAGTGTCAACAAGATGCACTCGCGTTTGTCACTAATTATGGTTCCCCTGACTTTTTCATAACTTTTACGATGAGCCCCGGATGGGAAGAATTGAGTGAAGCTGCGCAACATATAGGTACTGCTTCGAGACATAATAGTGATAGACCCAATTTGGTTAGCAGGATCTTCAAGATGAAAGTCGACGATCTCATGGACGATTTGACCAAGAAGAACATTTTTGGGCGTGTAAAGGCTTTACAGCATTGAGTGGCAGAAACGAGGACTCCCTCACGCTCACATTCTTTTGTGGATGGAGCAACGCGTGAACGCTGAATTAGTGGAAAGTATCATTTCAGCCGAAATACCTGACAAGGAGAAGGAACCAAGATTATGCGAAATTGTTACCAAGTGTATGATCCACGGTCCGTGCAAGGGTTACAATGAGTCCCAGTTGTGTTGTCAAGGAAAATTAGTAAACGGGAAAGAGAAATGTGGAAAAGGTTTTCCTAAACCGTGTAGGGGCGATCTTCTCTTTGGAAATAACGGTTACCCTTTTTACAAAAGAAGAGCCGTGGGGGAAGGCGGACACTCTTTCACCAAGAAAGTAAAAGAAGAGGTAAAAACAGTAAACAATTCGTGGGTTGTGCCCTACAACCCGTACCTGTGCCTCAAATATAACGCTCACATCAACGTTGAATGTTCAAATTCCATCAAATGTATAGCGTACGTTACCAAGTACGTAAACAAGGGCTGTGATCGTATTCTATTCACAAAATCAGGAAAAGATGATGACGTCATCAACATGGTGATGAACTTTCAAGAGGCGCGTTATGTCAACGCGAATGAAGCGACTTGGAAGATTTTCAAGTTTCCTATCCACAAGAGCTTCCCTGCTGTCATTTCGCTTGATTTACACCTCGAAGGTGAAAACAAAGTGTTTTATAAGCAAGGGACATCAGAGGAGGACATCAAGAACAAGATCGCTATGGACACTCAGTTGACTGCCTTTTTCAAGCTATGTTCCCATAACGAGTTTGCTGCAGGATTTTATTACCACGAGATGCCAAACTTTTTCATCTGCGACAAAATTAAGGCAAAGTGGATAGAACGTCGTACCAAAAGGTCCTCTCTGGGAAGAATATGAGCTGTAACGAGTAAAACCGTTGAACTGTCCTATATGCGTCTCCTTCTTACACATAGACGAGGACCTACATCTTTTTTGGATCTTAGAACCGTCGGGGAATGGACGGGGGAATGGGGGTGAGGTAGTGTGTGTGAGCAAAAATTTTTTACGCAGCCCGAAGGGATTTCTCCCTGTCCTCTCCTTTATATGGGGGGACGGAGAGGGGGGGTCGCCGATTTAATGAAGCGGCCTTGCTGTGGATGTGCTGTGTCCTGCAACACTGCTTCTGACCCAGGGCAGTGGACAGGGTGCAGGGATGACCCGTCATCTAGGAGGTGCTAAGATGGGAGGGAGGGTGGAGGGGTGTGGAGTGTTTTCGGGGATGAAATGGGTGGGAATGTTTTTGTGCCTTGTCCTTTTTGGCTACCCCCCTGGTAAGGGGGAGGAAAGCCTTGGTATATGTATGTATGTATGTAGAACCGTCGAAGGACATCTATATGCTACCTATTGGGAAGCCATAAAGGCTATGGGCCTTCTAAGTGACAAAGATACATGGAAGCAGACAATTTTAGAGATCATCAACCATACTAACGATAGAAAGCAACTAAGAGCAACATATGCAAGTATGTTGGTGTTCTCTGACCTAGAAGACCAGTCAAATATATGGGAGGAGACCAAAGATCTGTTTTCCAGTGATCTTCTTCATTTCAGAGGATTATCAGAGTACAACGACGAAATTTACTTGGATGCCTTAGACGACATACAGGAAAACGTCTGGAACTGCGGGTGTGGGAGGATAGTCCAATACGGGCTCCCGCCTTCTAGAGACGGTGAAAAGACAACAAACGTTATCCGTAGGGAAAAATTGTACAATAAAGCCAGGCTGGCAGAAGAGGTTAAAAATAAAAAGGTTCTCCTCAATGAGAAACAGTGGCTATGCTACGATACTGTGATGGCATGCATTGAAAGCGACAAAAAGGACCACAAAAATGGCTTCTTTCTAAATGCACCTGGAAGCACAGGAAAGTCTTTTGTGCTCAACACTATACTGGACACGGTTCGTTCAACAGGAAAAATAGCCCTGGCAATTGCGTCTTCGGGTATCGCTGCAACAGTGTTACACGGAGGTAGAACAGCGCACAACATGTTCAATATTCCACTGATGGAGTACAATGAGATGTTTTTTGGACTTTTATGGATCTGGAAAAGGATTACGACAGGGTAGACAGGAAGGCACTGTGGGAGGTTTTGCTATATGGGATAGGAGGAAAGCTGTTAACCCTAGATTGGTATCACTCATCCAGGTGGATTGGTGCTTATCCTACGATTTGAATTTCCTGCCATAAAATTCCCAGAATCCCAAGCACACTGTTGCCGAGCCGCCTGACTGAGCTCAGTCCACTTCTTTCTGTGTCCCAGAGTGCTACACCTCGCCACGGTGATATATTTCATGTAAGTATTAAACCTTTATTACGCAACATAAAAGATTAAGTTTGTAGGGTTGTTTACAGTAGTATACAATAGTTTACTGATGCTAGATGAGGCTAAAATTGTCTACTGATGTGCAAACGCATAGATCAGTTGTCAGTAGGCTACAGATAGATCATTTTTTTCCCCCACATCTTCACATCAGCATGCAGAGGAGCAAAGGTATAACTCAGCATGAGATAGAGAAGATGCCTGCCAGCGACACACTGGAAGTGTTTGGTGAGCTATATGGCAATGATGAATGCGAGGAGACTGTTAGTGATGCTGGAGAGGCGTGTGTGAGTGACCGAGCCAGCCCAAGACCCCGACCCCCCAGCCCCATACCACCGCCACACAGGACAACCCCCTGCCTTCTCCCACATCAGGCCTGGTTGCCGCCAGGCGTACTGAGGAGCCCCAGCCACACTCACACTCACTAGTGGAGGAGCAAGTGTTACCAACACAGACACAGCACACACCTGACGCACCTCACGATACAGTCATCATTGAATTGGCGAACACGGATGCGACAGTGATGAGCGTGACACATGATGATTATGATGTAATAATGACTGTTGCTGCCTCATCCCACTGTAGCCACCATGCCTCAACCTCACCTGTCCCAGGGCCCTCTACAGCACCCATCCCAGGGCCCTCTATGTCACCTGTTACAGGGCCCTCAACTGTTGGTCGTGGCAAAAAATGTAAAATACCTTATAAATGCTCCATTCTACACTGTACGTCTACACCTAAATAGCAGAGTAAATGCCCCCTTCTACCATCTGCATTAGCCCAGAAGAAAAAACGAACGGAGGAACCAACTGCATCTTCATCTGACTGAAGATATTGAGGATATAAGTCCTGTGAAGAAAATACCTGGCAGATCCATAGCATACCCCTTCGATGACTCGTCGGAAGATGCAGTAGACAGTAACTCTGATTTAGACTCTGTGCCACTGCAGATGGATGACAGTGATGCAGGAGATGAAGAACTTCAATGGGTAACTGAACTGACAAGTGACAGTGTCAACCCGGATGACCCTGATGTCATGCCACAATCACCTGATGATGCTGCACAAGCAGCTGTTGGTGTTCAACAGACATGATGATGGTCCACAACCATCAGCTGATGATACTACACAACCACCTGAGATACACAATGTAACACCAGCACAACGTATAGCACCCAACAAAGCAGTTTGGTCTAGGACACCTGTACGGTGAACAGTGCCACAACAGCAACCTGCACTAGTAAGAAGAGGACTGGCATCAGACGAAGCTGCTGCAGCTAGTACACCAGCAGATTTTATGTCCCTCCTGTTTGATGATGTCATGTTGACATAAGTTGTCCGCTGCACTAATATACAGAGTGAATGAAAACGCACAGCATACACCAAGGAAACAACTACTGTGGACCCGACGTCACTAATTGAAATTAAAGCTTTTAGTGCATGCAGGTGCAAATAAGAATAATGGCTCGACTGTTGAGGAAAGGTTCAGTCCCCAACATAGTGCATCTATTTACAGAAGCACCATGTGTGGGTTTCAGTTCAACTTCCTGTTGAGGTGCATCAGATTTGATGACCTCAACACATGTGAGGAAAGGCAAATAACAGATAAATTTGCATAATTTAGGTATCTTTTTGAAAGGCTCGTCGCCAATTGCGGCAAACATTACAACGCTGGAAACAAATTGACGATTGACGAACAGTTGCTCGCATTTCGAGGAAAATGCCCTTTCCGGATGTATATGCCGAACAAACCAGCTAAGTATGGCTTAAAAATTGTCATGATATGCGATGCTGAGACTTTCTATATGTGCAATGCTGAAACGTACTGTAGGATAGTATATTTCCATTACTGTAGATATGCGAGCGCAGTGTTTCCACTTCCATTACTCCATGTATCTGTGTATACTTCATGGCGAGTCTGTATGCTCTGCACCTGCGCGTGCTTCAGTGGGCACACGTGCGTTGAAGAGGGAGGTCAGTGTTCTCTACATGCCCAATCATTTAATTTCTCTATACCCAATAAACCAAGGAATCACTGCATACGGCCTCTCCTTGTCCAAGAGGACGTCCCACATGGCGCAGTCACGTAGGCGCTGAATCTACAGTGGACAATAGAGTGTTTCACCCGAGACCGGCTTCCCTCGCAATTCGCCATTTCCGGCTCCCAAGCATAGTGTGCCGTGACGTGCAGACACCTAGGATGCGTGGTACATGTGTTGTGAACTATTCGGCTGTGTTATACCGGTGTCGTGCTGTGTATGCGTCTTTATCACATGACTGTGTTGTGCAGTGTTAGTGTCATAGTGAAGTGTTACGTGCGAGTATTATTCTACGTTTGTGGAAAGTAGTGTTGTGCTTATCCCCACGCATGGAGCGCGCAGTTGTACCCTCCGCTTTCCTCGGAGTCTCGTGAGACACTGCTGCATGCAGCTTAGCACACAGCACACCCGTGCAGCAACGTCACTCGCCCGTGTTTGCTTACACGCAGTATACTCGTACGTACTTGTAACTCGTAAGTGCTTGCTCGCGCACGACGCATTTCATTATGCCCAACGGTGATAGTCCAAAGCCCTCCACTGCAGCTTCGTCCGACGAGGAAGAGCGCTCGCCCTCTACATCTTCAATGGACATGCGAACCTTATTAGAATGGTTCACCGCTAGGGAAGCGGAAGCTCGAGCTGAAAGGGATCTTCAGAGACGGGAAGAAGCAACTCGCTTCGATGCCCTCCTTATGAGGCTGGTACCCCATAACCAGGACCAGCGGAACCAACCAACCCCTTCTGGTAACGACCCTTCACGTCCACCCACAACCCCACCTGCTCCGAAGGCAGCTGCACAGCTGCCACCCCCTCTCCTTTCGGACGTTACATTCCGATCATTTAGGGAATGGAGGCGAAAGTGGGATGATTACGCGACTATGGTGGAGTTAACGAGTCTATCCCTCCCTAAACAGCTGATACAGCTACACATGTGCCTATCTCAGGAAACTCAGCGAGCATTGGAGCATACACTGCAAATACCACCAGACTCCACTTCGTCTGTGGCAGACGTGCTTGACGCCCTTCAGAAACACTTCAAGGAATCAAGCAACGAAGCGCTTCGACGACGGGCATTTACTTCATGCAAACAGGCTGCCGGCGAATCGTTTGCAAACTTCTTCGTGCGGCTCAAAGACCTCTCGGAAGAGGTAGACGTCTGCAAAGCCAACAACACAACCTGCATAGAGGCTTGGCTGAAGCATGGAATTCTCACTGGCGTGCAGGACGAAGAATTGGCACAGAAGATCGTCGCACTCGACGCTGCATTGACACTCACTGACGTCGTGACCCTATGACGCTCATACGAGGCTACCAGGACGACAGTCTCCGCTCTTCGTGCTCCTCTCACAGTCCGTGCAGTCTCTCAATACAGGAAAGGCAAGAAGACGGACCATAGGCCAAGGCAGGCGCACGTTCCACTGCAATCTCCTTGCAGCAATTGTGGTCGTCAGCAGCATGGCCATAAAGGCTGCCCTGCTTCGGAGGCAGTTTGCCATGGATGCGGTGATAAAGGGCACTGGTCACACACGAGTACTTGTCCAGCCAAGTCTACACAGTGCAAGGCTTGCAGTCGGTACAGGCACTTCGACAAACTCTGCAGGTCTTCCAAACCCAAGACCCAGCGTCATTCGAAGTCCAAGCCCCCGAAGACCAGGAACGACGGTCGTTCGACTATCCACGTAGTGAGGACGCATTCACCGCCACCAGACCCCAGCACTTCTACACGGCCAACAAGTGGCGTGCGCAGCATTCAGTCCACTACCCGGGGCAAGCCTTCGCCTACCATCTCAGTCGTCGTTACTTACGGTGGAAGGTCAGGTTGTATTGACATGATTCCAGATACAGGGGCCGATACTACGGTGATGGGCCCTCAACATCTTCAGCAACTGGGCATCACAAGGAACGACTTGCAACCGCCCCCATCTCTGGAGTACTACAACGCCGACGGGTCCAAGATGCCTACAGCATTGGGTTCTATGCAGGCGGAGCTCACCTACGGCAGTTTGAGATGCTCGGGGTGGATCGATGTCCAAGGTGCCCTGACCACTCCATTGCTCTCGTGGAAGCATTGCAGGGCTCTAGGACTTATCCCGAAGGACTTCCCACGGCAGATTTCATACGACGGTAGCACCCTCGGAGCGATTAGGGAGTCGACGAGTGCTGCGCTTGTGGCCACTGCACAGTGCCACGTGCAACCAGCTGTCACAGCTGTCCCACCTCCAGCACCGTCGTCGCCGTTCCCGTTGCGTGCCGACACCTCGCCGTCAGAGGCCAGGAAGTACTTCCTCCGGGAATATACAGACGTTGTTAAGAAGGCCGATTTGCACAAGGCACCTCTGCAACCTATGTCCGGACCACCTATGCGCATTCACCTCAGGGAGAACGCGCAGCCCTTCGCGATCCACACACCCCGATTGATCCCTCGAGCATACCAGGACCAGGTGCGGGCCGAATTAGAATTCGTGGTGCACAAGGTATTATCGCCCCAGCTGGCGAGGATCCGTCTCCTTGGTGCTACCCCATGGTTGTCGTCGAGAAGCCAGGAGGAGGTATACGCATCACCACTGACCTCTCCAAGCTTAACAGCCAGGTTTCCCGCCCCGCCCACCCGTCACCGACTCCTTTTGCAGCCACCAGGAGCGTCGACCCACAGGCCAAATACTTCACCACAATTGACGCCTTGTGTGGATACTGGCAGATCCCTCTGGCCGAGGAAGATCAGCGGCTCACCACTTACATCACTCCATACGCCCGCTTCCGCTACCTCCGTGGCCCCATGGGTTTCGCAGCCACGGGGGACGCCTTCTGTCTACGAGGCGACCTGGCGCTCCAGGGAGTGATGCATTGTGTAAAAGTAGTGGACGACCTTCTTCTATACGACGAAGACTACCTTTCCCACCTCCGCCGTGTCGACGATGTCCTGGCTAGATGCAGGAAACATGGCATCACCTTGAACGCCGAGAAGTTCGTACTCGCAGCGGACACGGTTTCCTTCTGCGGCTATCGGCTCTCTCATGACGGCATAGCAGCAGACCCAGGCAAGGTTCGTGCCATCATAGACTTCGTCAAGCCGGCTAACATCACAGACCTGCGGTCCTTCATGGGTCTTGTGAATCAGTTAGCTGACTTCTCACGTGACGTAGCCTCAGCTGCTGCCCCGCTTCGCCCACTGATGAGCCCCAAGAGATCGTTCGTGTGGACCCAGGACCACGACCAGGCTTTTGAACGCGTCAAGAGGGCCTTGTCCAGTCCACCGGTGCTTGCGGCCTTCGATCCTGCCCTCTCGACCGTACTCCAAACAGATGCTTCGCGCTTGTATGGCCTAGGATACGCCCTCCTCCAAGACCACTACCGTCTCGTCCAGTGTGACTCACGCTTCTTGACGGATGCGGAGACACGCTACGCCACAATGGAGCTCGAGTTACTGTCAGTAGTCTGGGCAATGAGGAAATGCAAGTTTTACCTCACTGGTCTCCAGCATTTCTGCCTCGTGACGGACCATTGCCCACTAGTCCCGATCCTCAATAGCTACACGGTAGATGCCATCGATAACCCCCGTCTACAGAGCCTGAAGGAGAAAATTGCAGCTTTCACCTTCACGGCAACGTGGCGCCCTGGGAAGGAGTTGTGCATCCCGGATGCCCTGTCACGTTTCCCAGTGAACCAGCCGACTGTCGACGACGACGCTCTAGGCACCGAGACCAACTTTTCTGTCGGGAGCATCGTCACATTGCGAGCAGTCGAGTCCCTGGCCGCCACACCCACGGACTGCGACCCAGCGATGGAGGAACTCAGGCGCGCAGCCAGGGACGACCCTGCATACATCGAACTTCTTCAGTGCGTCAGACAGGGATTCCCATGCGACCGCTACGCCCTGCCTAACACTCTGCGCCCGTACTGGAAGGTGCGAGAGGACCTTGTTCTGTACGGAGCCAGAGTAGTCGTCCCGGCCGCTCTTCGCCGTCAAGTCCTGGCCCGCTTGCATGATAGCCATCGTGGAGCCGAGGCTACGAAACGTCGTGCCCGTCAAGCGGTGTACTGGCCCGGCATCGCCGCAGACATTGTGAACACGGTCCGTGCTTGTGAGCCGTGTCAAGTTCTGCAACCAAGCCAGCAACAAGAGCCCTACCGCTGTGATGACCACCCTACCAGGCCATTCGAGTCAGTGTCAGCTGACTTCTTCTCCATCGCAGGGAAGTCCTTCCTCGTGTTCGCTGACCGACTGTCTGGCTGGCCCGTCGTGGTATCATGCGGCTCCAACACGACCACTTCAGCGACCATTCGTCACTTCAGGCAGCTATTTCGCGACCTCGGTGTCCCAGTTCGCTTGCGTACGGACGGCGGCCCGCAGTTCGCCAGCAGCGAATTCGCCGCTTTCCTCGAGCGTTGGGGAGTTCGCCACGACATGTCAACGCCCCATCCTCAGTCGAACGAACACGCAGAGTCGGCCGTGAAGGCGGTTAAGTACCTTATTCAGAAGGTGGCTCCGTCTGGCAACTTGGACTGTGAGGCGTTCGACAGGGGTCTTCGAGCTTCGCAACACCCCGAATCACACCGGTCGATCTCCGGCGCAGACACTTTACGGTCACCCTCTTCGCTCCTGCGTCCCAGCGCACGCCAAGGCCTTTCAGAAACAGTGGCAGGCCAGAGACGAGAGTTGTGATCGTCGAGCTGCGGCTCGCCTGCGCGACGATACGGCCCGTTACGACGCCCACGCCCGACCACTCCCATCACTCCAGCGCGGCGATGTAGTCCGTATCCAGGACCCGACTACTAAGCGTTGTGACAAGATTGGCACCATCATGGACGTTGGAAGGTCCAGGGACTACTTGATCAAGTTGTCCAGTGGTCGGACCATTTGGAGGAACCGTCGTTTCCTTCGCCCATCCCCGCCCCCGCCCGTCGACATGACGCCCATGGAGGCCACCCAATCGGGAGTACAGCCTCCACCGCCTGATCTGCCCCGTCGGTCAGCACGCCTTAGGGACAAACGTCACGCTCAAGACACCTAGTGCTATGAACGTTAAGGGGGGAGGGAGATGTAGGATAGTATATTTCCATTACTCTAGATATGTGCGTGCAGTGTTTCCACTTCCATTACTCCATGTATCTGTGTATACTCCATGGCGAGTCTGTATGCTCTGCACCTGCGCGTGCTTCAGTGGGCACACGTGCGTTGTAGAGGGAGGTCAGTGTTCTCTACACGCCCAATCATTTAATTTCTCTATACCCAATAAACCAAGGAATTACTGCATACGGCCTCTCCTTATCCAAAAGGACGTCCCACACATACCTTGGCAAAAAACCCACAGGACAACGACGTAATGTAGGTGTTGCACATACTACAACAATGACACTTGTTGAGCCATTCATAGATGTCAGAACCCTGACAATGGATAATTGGTTTACAAGCCTCCCTTTGGCCCAGGACCTTCTAGCAAGAAACACGACATGTGTTGGGACGATTCGTAAGAAACCTTACATTCCTACTGTGATGCTGGAGAAAGAAAGGGTGCGACCAGAGAAAACAAGTATCTTTCTCTTTGACTGCAACACCACACTGGTATCGTATAAAGCCAAAAAGGATAAGACAGTTGTCCTGTTGTCAACCCTTCACCACGAAGCTGCAATTGGTGAGAAGGGAAAACCTGAAATTATTCATTTTTATAACAAATCGAAAGGTGGGGTTGATGTTCTTGATCACATGTGTGCTTCATATAGCACAAACAGGAAGACCCAAAGGTAGCCATGCTGCATGTTTTATGGCCTGTTGAACATTGCAAGTGTCAATGCTTTCATATTATATAAGGAAGCAGGTAAAGCAAGAACCTCTAGAAACAATGTGCACCGGATTTTCATGCAGAGGGTGGCATATGACCTAGCCAAACCACTAGCCCAACAGAGTGGACAGACGAACCATCCACGGGTCACTCCTCCACTGTGTGAAGGGATGCTTTGAAATACAACTACCACCACTACCACAACAGGCAGATGGTTCAGCTGGAAAGGCATGGTGTCACTTCTGCCACTGGAAGACTGCCAGCAGGTGCAGGACTCAGTGATATGAGTGCAGCCAGACAGTGTGCACCAAGCACTACAAACTCCAGTGCCCCAACTGTTATCAGTAAAAGGTCTTTTCCATATGTTCCAAGCACCTCACTTTTGGTACTGGCCAGGGCAATGCAGTGGTGTATGGTGATGGTCGGACCTCCAAACTTGTGTTTGCATACTTTTTTCATTATTTACCTTTTTCGTACTTTAAATTTTTTTTTTTACTAAAGTCACTTATAATTTCTCATTTTTTTCCCTTAGTATATTTTTCTACATTCATGAAAAACCTCATTACTTGTTGTGATAGCATGCACATTGATCTATTTTTTCATTCAGGCCAATAAAACTAATATTGGTATATGTTTTTTTACTTTTTCCTCAGCTGGTCCAATTGGACTGGTGATACAAACTATGTACCGCTAAAACACGGATACCAATCTAGGGTTAAGAGCAGTCTGGGGTATTGGCTGCATGTTATTTTGGCAAAGTAGCATGCAGTTGATACTTTAGGGTCTATATGAGGCACCCCTATGGACCAGAGCCACACATCATTTGGTCTGTGATAGAGGAAGACTGTTCATAAAGAAATGATGACACTTTTATACTACAACAATCCCTCTGTTATGCTGTCCCCCAACCCCTTGTTACTGTCCTGTACCATTTCTTTGAATATTCATTTCCTTTTTTTGCCGACCCTGTGGTGGGGGAAGAGAATGCTACCACCAAATCTTTTCACTTGAGTTGTAAAAGGCGACAAAAAAAAAAAAAAAAAAAAAAAACGGGCCAGGGGATGGGATTAGAGTCCTACTACCTGTAGCCCCAAAAGGGGACATTCCTAAAAAAAAAAAAAAAAAAAAAAAGTAAAGGCATAAGAGGGTCTGGGAGTTTTCCAACCAGTACCCTAAGGTTTGGGTCTTTTAATGTGTGTGGATGTGGTATAGATGAGAGTAAAAGGGAAGAGATAGGCAGTATGTTTGTGAGAAGAAAGATGGATGTGCTGGCTTTGAGTGAAACTACAATGAAAGGAAAGGGCAACTGTGAGTTTGGGAGTGTAGATGGGAGGTACTCAGGAGTGAAGAGGGGACGAGGGAGAGAAGGGGTGGCTATACTAGTAAGTGAAGAGATAAGTAAGTGGGTAATCGAGTGGAAGGAGGTTTCATCAATGTTAATGTGGATGAAGATGAAGCTGGGAAGGGAGATGTGGGTTTTTGTAAGTGTGTATGGATCTGGTAGTGAGAAGAGCATAGAGGAAAGGGAGGCTTTTTGGGTAGATATAAATGAGTGCAAAGGGGAATTAGGGAGAAATGTCAATGTAGCTGTATTGGGAGACCTTAATGCTAGGGTAGGAAATGAACCAGCAGATGGAGTGATTGGGAAGTATGGAGTTCCAGGTAAAAATCATAGTGGAAAGTTGATGGTGATGTGTCTTGAGAGTTGATGATAGCAAATACAGTGTTTAGGAAGAAAGTCAGGCATAAGTACACATGGGAGATGGTGGTGGATGGAAGGGTGGCAGATAGAGTATTAATGGACTATATAGTGGTGACCAGGGGTATGGTAGGAAGAGTTAAGGATGTATATGTTCTAAGGGGAGAGAGTGGGGGAATATCAGATCATTTTCTGGTGGAAGGTAAATTGAGAGTGGAGAAAGAGGAAAAGGGCAGAAGGTAGGGAGGTAGAGTGAACTGCTTAAATGAGAAAAAAAAAAAGGAGAATAAGTATAAGAAGCTGAAAAAGGAGTGGGAAGGAGTAAAGGATAAAGTAGAACTAAGAGTGGAGGAGGAATGGGGATGGTTCAAGGAGGGAGTCATGAGGTGTGCAAAGATGGTGTGTGGAACAAGGAGGGCGGGAGGAAATAGAAGGAGGGGTAGTGAATGGTGGGATGAGGAAGCAAAGAAAGGTGTAGAAGAGAATTCTTAGCAGGTATTCATAGATTGACTACAAATTAGGACGAGGGAATCATATGAGAGGTACAAAGTAAAGAGAAGGGAAGTTAAGCAAAAGATAAAGGAACCAAAGAGGAGAGCAGATGTGAAATGGGGTAAGAGTATGACAGAAAATTCTGAAAGTAATAAAAAGATGTTTTGGAAGGAAATTAAAAGAGAAAGAGGAGGCGAATCAAGTGGAAAAGAAAAGGTAAAAGGTGTAGATGGAGAGATGATCATGGAAGAGAAGGCAGTGAGAGGAAGGTGGGCAAATATTTAGGGAGTTGCTAAATGTGAAGGAGGATAGGGAAGGAGAGGTAGTTGCAGTGGGAAGCACTAAGAAAATGAGAGTGATGAGTGAAGAAAATGGAGGAGAAATAGGGAAGGATGAAGTGAAAGCAGCTGTCAAGATGATGAGAGCAGATAAGGCACCTGGGTTGGATGGATGCCATGCAGAATGTCTGAAGAAAGGAGGTACAGTTATGGTGGACTGGCTGGTGAGGTTATCTAATGTTTGTTTAAGAGAGGGTAGAGTGCCAGAGGACTGGAGGAGTGCCTGTATAGTTCTGCTTTACAAGGGAAAGGGGGACAAGTGTGAGAGTAGTAGTTTCAGAGGGATCAGCTTGTTGAGTGTAGTTGGGAAGGCTTATGGGAGGATCTTGATTGAGAGGATTAGGAGAGGAACAGAGGGAGTACTTGGTGAGGAACAGTGTGGGTTTAGGACAGGTAGGGGTTGTGTAAATCAGATTTTTGTGGTAAGACAGATATGTGAGAAAGCTATAGGAAAAGGTAAGGATGTTTTTTGGGCTTTCATGGATCTGGAAAAGGCTTACGACAGGGTAGACAGGAAGGCACTGTGGGAGGTAGTGCAGATATATGGGATAGGAGGAAAGCTGTTAAGAGCAGTCAAGAGTTTTTACGAGAGTAGTAGAGCTTGTGTTAGGATTAGAAATGGAGAGAGTGAATGGTTTGAGGTAAAGGTAGGACTTTGTCAGGGATGTGTTATGTCGCCCTGGCTGTTCAATCTTTACATGGATGGGGTGGTGCGAGAGGTGAATGCAAGGGTAATGGGTCAAGGGTTGGAGATGATTAAAGAAAATGGAGAAAAGTGGGAGGTGAGCCAGTTGTTGTTTGCTGATGACACTGCGCATGTAGCGGGATCAGAGGAGGGATTGAGGAAGTTAGTAACAGTTTGAGGTGTGTGAAAGAAGGAAGCTAAAGATAAATGTGGGCAAAAGTAAGGTGAGGAGATGTACATGGGAGGAGAGTGACAGCAGTCTGGAAGTGAGCATTAAGGGTGAAAGACTGGAGGAAGTGGATAGTTTTAGATACCGTATTTTCCGGCGTATAGTGCGCGACTTTTTTCCGTTGGAAGGGCCTAAAAATGGGGGGTGCGCGTTATCCGGTGGTGCGCATTATCTACGGCCTACGATAAAAATTCTGTGGCTGTGTGTGTAATTTTTTTCACAACAACGTGACGATGTTGGCCATCACAAAGTCAGGACGGCACACTTCTCCGTGACGTTCCGTGAGAACAAGAACAACAGCTATGGTGACATGAAAGAATACGCCAGCATGGGCTACCGTATATAAATATTTGGTATAGTTAGGTATCTATCAAATCTTATTTTTCATGTTTAAATAGGCCTAAACACCATGAAACATGATCAATATTCATGATATTTGCCCATGTTCACAGCATCCTAGTTTGAATTTTCATGTTGGCTTTGTTGCTTCACTTTAGGTATGGTACAAATTCCGTTGCGGCCGTTCATAAATTCGTGTCAAACACCTGACTACAACACCCTCTTTCGGGAGTTATATTAACTAAACGTCACCTCAATGAGAGACTGTCCTATTTCACCGCTGTCATTGCAGGTTCAAAGCTAAAACGAAACAGTCTGTAGTTTGTTTCAGTATTAAATAAAAAATGGTAAAGACGAATTATTTCCTCAAGATATAAAATGAACATTTTCTGTAAAATTCCCAAAAATTTTCTGTATATTTTACTTTCAATAAACTTTTTTTAGATCATATTTCCTACAAACTATTTAAGCTACAAAGTAATAAGGGACCAATGCACAACATGAGTCATATACCGGTACAAGTAGTTCCAACTTTTTCTTAGTTGTGTCCTGATTGATGCCTAAACTGACACTTAATTTAGTGACAAATCAACAGATTTCCCAGTGGTGGCTCTAGCCAATGAAAAATACTTCTCCATGTGACCTCGTTCACATGATATAAATACCAAGGTAAAACTGCGTTATAGACAAATACCCGGCAGGTGCCACACAGACGAGAAGACAAAGATGCCACCCACAAGAAGAAAGACTTATGAAGCCGGCTTCAAAGTAAAAGTCATTCTATTTGCCAAGGAACATGGGAATCGAGCTGCGGGAAGAGAATACGGCATTACCGAATCCGTGATCAGAGGTTGGCAAAAACAAGAGGATGCGCTAAAACAAACCAAGAAGTCCAGGAAGGCGTTCCGTGGTGATAAAGCAAGATGGCCAAAGCTAGAGAACCGGATGGAGGCATGGGTAAATGAACAGTGGGCTGCCGGCAGAGGAATATCAACAATTTCAATTCGTCTGAAAGCTAAGGCCACTGCAGAAGAAATGAACATCAGCGAGTTCCACAGAGGTCCCTCTTGGTGCTTTCGATTTATGAGAAGAAAAGAACTTTCCATCAGGCAATGCACTACCGTCTGTCAGAAACTACCGAAAGATTGGGAAGAGAAGTTAGCTTTCGGTCATACACAAAAGATGTCGTACAAGAACATGGTATTTCACTCGACCACATCATCAATATGGATAAAGTTCCTTTAACGTTCGATATACCTATGCATCGCACAGTAGAAAAGAAGGGAGAGAAGATGGTACCAATAAAGACAACCGGGCACGAGAAATCAAGTTTTACAGTCGTGCTCAGCTGTACTGCATCGGGGAAGAAGCTACTGACAATGTTAATTTTCAAGCGAATGACAATTCCAAAAGAAAAATTTCCGGCTGGAGTCGTCCAAGCAAACCCCAAGGGATGGATGGACGAAGACATGATGCACGAATGGCTCGACAACTGTTACGTCAAGAGACCAGGTGGTTTTTTCAAGACATCCACTTCGCTGCTGGTGTTGGATTCAATGATGGCCCACAAATGTGACTCGGTGAAATATCACCTGAAGAAAATGAACTAAGATATCGATAATACCTGGTGGATTAACGAAACTTCTCCAACCTCTGGACATCAGTGTCAACAAGGCATTTAAAGATTAGTGTGATTTGGGAGAACTGGATGGTCGCAGGGGAACATTCTTTCACAAAGACGAGCAACATATGCAGAAGTCAGCAACTGGGTTTTAGAGTCGTGGTCAAAAGTGACAATTTCATGCATTCAGAACAGTTTCGCAAAATCTGAAATGCTGTCTCCAACTCTCCTGTCAACCGCAGATGCTGAATCGGAGGAGGAGGATAATATGGATCATGAGGATACGCAAGTTACGTCAGCAGATCTAGCTGTTCTTGCTGATCTCTTCCACGACGATACGGAGGACGAAGAATTCATGGGATTCTCAGATTCTGAAATACGTTAATCTTGGACAATATAGTTTGGACTTGCATTCCATTCGGACAATTATTTTGGATTTTAAGTGCATAAAATATAATTATTTTAGTGGAATTTGTGCATTAGGACATTACTGAACAATGTGCTGGTTGTTTTATCGCACCTGTGAACTTTCGTTGTGGACTTCTATTCCATTCGATCGGACACTAAAAACTTTTAAATGCATGCGGATTATACTAGTATTCATTGTGGAATTTGTACATTATGCACGTTTTTTGTTTTACAATGTGCTGATTAATTTTCAGTGCTTGGAAAATACCGAATAATGTGCCGATTGCTTTTATCATAACAGTGACATTACTGAACAATTAAAATGTGTTGATTTTAGTCACCAACAGTGAACTTTGATTGTGCGCCAATTGCTATTGCCAGCTTGCAATGTTTTGTCTTGACATGCATGATACAAGCTGTGTGCTTTATGTTATGGGCAAACAATAGGATGTGTCAATGCCAATTAAGACACACAGTGTTCCATTTCTCAGAACCTGGCTTGGACTGTCAGCTTACTCAACTGTCCTGTGATGTTTGCTTCAAGCTTGAGTGTCTGCGCCAACTTCGTCAGCTTTCTTACCTGTTGCCTTTGTTGTCCATTGTAAATAAAATGTATGCAAATTGTTTTTCATGATGTAATATAATACACAAAATATTTTATATTCATCTTTGTTTCCTTTACTAGCCCCAGCCCTAGTCTAGGCCAGGGGTCCCATATACACTTCAGGTTGGCCGTTTGTGTTGAGTTGAGGATACACAAAACCTCACTAGGCGCCTAGACCTTTTTGGTCATGTTGGTCATGTCATGGCCAGCATGACCAAGCACCCAAAAATGCCCGCCCTAAACATACTCAGATGGATTGATCGAGCGAGGATGGATGAGAGTAGATGAGCAGTGAAGAGTAGATGCAGCTGCCCCAGCCATATGCCAGCAAGCAAGCAGAGCCCATACATGCATACATGATAGACCATGTAGACGGAGCCGAGAAAAGAAAAGAAAGACAAATGAACAATTTTTATTTAAAATAATCATTGTTGTATTAAATATAGCTGAAATAGAAAAAAAGTTAAATTTATCTCGCATAAAGATCATGATATGACATGTACTAGTATGATCATGATGATGGGAATCCCGAATGACGGAAACTGGGAACAGGACACGACTGGCATGACCATGATGACTGGGTTAGAGTAGGCCATCTTTGCCAAGCCTAGCGCCACGGAGCGTTGAGATGTGGAACTAAAATTGGTTCTCAATTCTCTCGCTAGATGGCGATCGGGCATGCGCGTTATACGTCGGTGCTCGCTATCTGTGTACCGAGATAACGAAGTGCATGGGTGCGCATTATAACCCGATGCGCATTTAAAGCCGGAAAATACAGTATATAGGGAAAATGGAAACAAAGAAACTAAAAATAGCTTATACTAATATAGATGGAATAATCTCAGGAATGAACGAATTAAACGATTATGTCTTAGAAGAACCAGACATAATGAGAATTGCAGAAACCTAATTAAAGTACACCCTAATACCCTACACTGTGGGACAAGGTGTATACAACTGTTGGACAAAGAATAGAAAGAACAAACAGGGCGGAGGAGTTCTAATTTTGACCAAGAAAGATTTAAAGGTAACAAAAATAACTGAAGGAAAAAATAATGTAGAATCAATTATGGTACAAGTCGAAGGTAAACAAATGAAGAAAAGAAAATTTGCAGTGGTATATGTACAGCTACACAGAAAACTATCGTTAGTAGGGGTGTCGAAACATTCGCTAATGAACATAACCTTATGATACCGAAGGGTTGGTATTTCTCGGGTTCCAATTGTTCGAATTCCTTCTGAATGAATATGAATCGAATAATAGTTCCGGAGTTCATATGGATTCACTATGACATGATAATCTTATTTCCGATGGAGACTTCAAAGGGAACGCGAGGTAGCATAGTATCCCTTCATATTGAAGGTTTACCAAATGTGAAGATTTCTCAAAAATTGGGAGTTTCCCTGCCCACGGTAGCGAGGTGGATACAGAGGTATCACCTTACAGGTGCCACAGACAACCGTCCTCGGGCTGGCCGTCCCAGATGCACAACTGAGGAAGAAGACCAGGTAAGCATAGTGTGGTCAGGCTGTTCCTTTGTTGATAAGGATTTACTATACATAAACATGTGTAATCTTGAATATATCTGGAGATCGCAAGTAGTTCAAATTATTTGCTTCCCAGCACAAAGTGGCAACTCTAAACTTGTTGCCAAATCTATAGGAGCTCGATGTTGCCACGTGTAGTAAGAAGTGGTAGGAAAAGCGATATGTTATTTTGTCCTTTCTTTTTTTTTAACCAGGCAATTGCAAGTATGACTAATGATGACCCGTTTTGCAAGGCACATGACATCCATGGTAATTTAAGGCTGTCGTGCTCTTTGGAAACAATCCGTGCGAGGCACCGAGAAAGGGGCTTGCATGCTCGCACACCTGCAAAGAAGCCCAAGTTGACGCCAATTAACATGGAGAAACGAATGGAATATGCCTTGCAATATGCAGACAAGCCATTCGCCTTCTGGGATAACGTTATCTTCTGCGACGAGAAAACGTTTTCTTCAGAAGGGACAAACACTGCAAGATATGTGTGGCGTCCAAAAAACACCAGGTACGGTAACTACACAACCCCCTCATCTCCTATTTTCAATTTCCCTTAGCTTTATATTTGGAAGGAAAGTGGTTGCTTCCAAATAAATAAATGCTATACTAATTTTCCTTATGTGTGACTTTGTATCTAATGCAGTGTTATTATTTTACAGATTTGAGTCGGAGAATGTAATCTCGAGCAGGAGGAGCGGCCGAATCACTGCAGGGTTGTTTGGGTGGGTGCATGCCAGCGGTGTCGGGGAGTTGACGGATGTCGGTCCTGGCAGATTTACTGGCAGGGAATATGTGGGCATCCTTGAAGAGGTTTTCCTGCCAACAGTAAGGGCTATGGTATTTCCTGATGGAATGCCCTTCTACCTTATTCAGGACAACAGTCCTATCCATACCAGCCGAGTTGTTCAGGATTGGTTTCGCAGACACCCCGACATAACACTGTTGCCACATCCACCCAGATCTCCGGACCTCAACCCAATTGAGAACCTATGGGCGGCCATGACGAAATATATGCGGCAAGACCACACTCGCAACCGCATCGCAGTTGTTGACAATGCCTTGCAAGCATGGGAACACCTGCGAAGTGAGGAAGGCTGTGTCTTAACTTGCGAATTAGTGGCGTCGATGCCGCGACGCTTGAACAGTGTTTTGGCAGCGGGTGGTGGGAATACAAAATATTAATCCTTAATATATTACCAATATTTTATTTACCTTATTTTGATCTTAGTGAGATATGCTATTAACCTTTAGGTAATATGATATCAATGCGTGTGAATAGCACCTGTCATATCAATCGTCTGGCAATGCCTAATGCGGGGTTCTCACTATTGGCCAAACATCAAAAATATGTAAAAGAAAGGCAATTAATCAATGACAAAGTGTTTTATTATATTACATAATACTTGCGAATTAAAAGCCTCTTAATTTATTATTTGCCTAACATAGCCAAAATATTGTTGGAACATCACAGGTACCAACAGTTTCCCAGCGTGAACAACTTGTCTCAAATAGTTTCGTTGTTTTGTGTCAAAATGATTAGCGTGATTTACTAACGATAGTTTTCTGTGCAGCTGTACCTCCTAAAACACAAGCCTGGACAGAAAAGGATCATTCCGAGTTACTAGAAGATACAAAAGATGAATTAATCGAAATACTGAAAGATGGAGGAAATACAGTAATTATGGGTGACTTTAATTCAAAAGAAATATGTTGGGAAGAAATGACAGTGAAAGGGGGAGAGAAACACTGAGGCAATGTACTTCTTGACTTGACCATTGAATACACAATGACCCAGTGGATTAGAGAAAATACTAGATACAAAGGAAATGAAGAACCCTCAAAATCTTAATACTTACGACAGAACCTGAGATTATAAAAAAAATTGATTACAAAACTCCGATAGGAAAAAGTGACCACGTACTAATAGAAATGGAATTGAAAGAACAAATGGATCAAAGTAAAAATGATAGCCATAGAATAGGAAGACCTATGTAAAACAGAACAAACTTTGAGAAACTTAAAACATTCTTTCGCAATGTAAACTGGGAAAAATTCCAAAATGAAGATACAGGGATAGAAGAAAAATGGAACATACATACATACATACATATACCAAGGCTTTTTACCCCTTACAAGGGGGGTAGCCAAAAAGAAAAAGGCATAAAATCATTTCCACCCATTCCATCCCTGAATACACTCCACACCCCTCCACCCTCCCTCTTATCTTAGCACCTCCTGAATGACGGGTCATCCCTGCACCTTGTCCACTGCCCTGGGTCAGAAGTAGTGTCGCAAGATACAGCACATCCACAGCAAGGCCGCTTCATTAAATCAGCGACCCCCCTCTCCGTCCCCCCATTGCATAAAATGAGAGGACAGGGAGAAATCCCTTTGGGCTGCGTCAAATTTTGATCACACATACTACCTCACCCCCCATCCACCCGCCCATTCCACCTCATGCAATCACATCAACATCCATATACAACCATTCTCCATTCACCCGTCTTCTGTCCTCTCCCGTCCTTCCTCAACAGACATTCCCCTCTTCCCCAAAGCCCCCTTCACCCCATCCATCCACCTCATCCTAAGACATCCCCTCATATTCACTCCCTCCACATCTGCCTTCCATACCTCTTTTACTAGTCTCTCTTCACTCATTCTTTCCATGTGTCCAAACCATCCTAATATTCTTTCATCAACCCTATCTCCCAGCTCCTTTTCCACCCCTGTTCTCCTTCTCACCTCCTCATTTCTCACTCTATCTAGTCTAGTAACCCCCATCATACTTCTCAGACACCTCATCTCAAACACATTCAAACTCCTTCTCTCTTCTTCTCTTATGTTCCATGTTTCTGCCCCATACAGTGCTGTTGGCACAATCACTCCTTCATACAGTCTCCTCTTAGCATCCATTCCCAAATGTCTATTCCTCATTACACTCTTTAATCCACCAATCTACATTCTACCTCCACTTTCACTCCACCTTTCCCTGCCACATTTGCACCCAAGTATCTAAAACTATCCACTTCCTCCAGTCGCTCTCCCTTAATGCTCATTTCCAGTCTACTGCCACTTTCACCCCTTGTACATCTCATCACCTTACTTTTACCCACATTTATCTTTAGCTTTCTTCTATCACATACTCTCCCAAACTCTGTCACCAACTTCCTCAATCCCTCCTCCTATCCTGCCACAAGCGCAGTGTCGTCCGCAAACAACAGCTGGCTCACCTCCCACTTTTCTCCATTTTCTTTAACCATCTCCAATCCATTGCCCACTACCCTTGCATTTACCTCTCGCACCACCCCATCCATGTACAAGTTGAACAGCCAGGGCGACATAATGTATCCTTGACGAAGTCCCACCTTTACCTCTAATCACTCACTCTCTCCATTTCCAATCCTGACATAAGCTCTACTACTCTCATAAAAACTCTTAACAGCTCCCAGCTTTCCTCCTATCCCATATATCTGCATAACCTCCCACAGTGCCTTCCTGTCTACCCTATCATAAGCCTTTTCCAGATCCATAAAAGCCCAAAGAACATCCTTCCCCTTTCCTATAGCTTTCTCACATATTTGTCTTACCACAAAGATCTGATCTACACAACCTCTACCTGTCCTAAATCCACACTGTTCCTCATCAATTACTCCTTCTGTTCCTCTCCTAATCCTCTCAATCAAGATCCTCCCATAAGCCTTCCCAACTACACTTAACAAGCTAATCCCTCTGAAACTACTACATTCACACTTGTCCCCTTTTCCCTTGTAAAGTGGAACTATACAGGCACTCCTCCAGTCCTCCGGCACTCTACCCTCTCTCCAGCAAACATTAAATAACCTCACCAACCAGTCCACCATCACTGTACCTCCCTTTTTCAGACATTCTGCATGGCATCCATCCAGACCAGATGCCTTACCTGCTTTCATCATCTTAACAACTGCCTTCACCTCATCCTTCCTTATTTCTCCTCCATTCTCCTCACTAAAAGAAATTTATAATGAAGGAGTGAACAAATATGTACAACAACAAAAAATAGAAAAAACATATATAAAGAGCTGGTACAACAAAAGATGTAGTGAAGCTAAGGACAAAAGAGACAAAGCTTGGAAAAAATGGAAAAGAGATAAGAAACCAAGAAAATGGCAAATGCACATCAAACTAAGAAACGAATGTGTAAAAATACGCAGAGATGAAAAGAGAAATTACGAAAAAAAGATAATAGACAAATGTAAAGAAGAACCCAAACTATTTTACAAGTATGTAAATGGAAAACTGAAAAACAAATAAGTAGAAAAACTGCGCCAAGATAAAAAGGAATATACAGAAGAACTGGAAATGGCTGAAATTATGACCAACCACTTCAGATCAGTATTCACAATAGAAAACTCGCCTAACAGTGTAGAAAGAGAATTATCCCCAGCAATGAAAGAAATAAATGTAACACAAAAAGAAATCAGTACATACATACATATACCAAGGCTTTTCCCCCCTTATAAGGGAGGTAGCCAAAAAGGAAAAGGCATAAAATCATTCCCACCCATTCCATCCCTGAATACACTCCACACCCCTCCACCCTCCCTCTTATCTCAGCACCTCCTGGATGACGGGTCATCCCTGCACCTTGTCCACTGCCCTGGGTCAGAAGCAGTGTCGCAAGACACAGCACATCCACAGCAAGGCCGCTTCATTAAATCGGCGACCCCCCCTCTCCATCCCCCCATGCATAAAAGGAGAAGATGGGGAGAAATCTCTTCGGGCTGCGTCAAATTTTGCTCACACATACTACCTCACCCCCCCATCCCCCCGCCCATTCCACCTCATGCATCACATCATCATCCATATACAACCATTCTCCATTCACCCGTCTTCTGTCCTCTCCCGTCCTTCCTCAACAGACATTCCCCTCTTCCCCAAAGCCCCCTTCACCCCATCCATCCACCTCATCCTAGGATGTCCCCTCATGTTCACTCCCTCCACATCTGCCTTCCATACCTCTTTTACTAGTCTCTCTTCACTCATTCTTTCCATGTGTCCAAACCATCCTAATACTCTTTCATCAACCCTATCTCCCAGCTCCCTTTCCATCCCGGTTCTTCTCCTCACCACCTCAATTCTCACTCTATCTAGCCTAGTAACCCCCATCATACTTCTCAGACACCTCATCTCAAACACATTCAAACTCCTTCTCTCTTCCTCTCTTATGTTCCAAGTTTCTGCCCCATACAGTGCTGTTGGCACAATCACTCCTTCATACAGTCTCCTCTTAGCATCCATTCCCAAATGTTTATTCCTCATTACACTCTTCATTCCACCAAGACATTTACTCGCTTCTCTCAATCTACATTCTACCTCCACCTTTTCCTGCCACATTTGCACCCAAGTATCTAAAACTATCCACTTCCTCCAGTCGCTCTCCCTTAACCCGCAAAGTGTTTAGTACGTATATATACGTTCGGGAGGGAAAGCGTTTAGTACGTATATATACGGATCATCTTTTCTTTTACTTCACGGCACCTAAACTTGTAGAAACGGTTCAAGATGTCTTTTCTATTCCTAAATATGATTTTGAAAGCTCACTCTGATTTTTATTGTATTGCTGTGGTCTATTTCATTGAATGTATCCATGACCACGAGTGATTTATTGAAGAAATAGGTATTTTTATAGAAATATATCAGTGGTGTCATGATTACTTATCAATATACTCAAAATCCTGTTTAGTAGATCAGCTATTTTTATATTATTCCAACTTGAATAGCAATTTCAAGGTATTTTGTGTTCATGCGTAGAGTCATCGTCGGTTGTGTTGGCACCCCTGCGGCGTGATAAGCCGGCCATGCATGCTATCCAGACGCGCTGTCACATCTTCCCTGCTCGCACGTGTTATCCTGCACCATGCCCCGGGGCTTGACATCGGCGGAAATAGAGAGTGTTCTCTATGACGATAATGTCACAGAGTTGGGGGACAGTGATCTCTCTGAGGAGGACGATAATGATGACTCTGATTACATACTATCAGACAGGGGGAGTGATGATGAAAATGAAAGTGAGTCTGCTCCTGTTCATTCCAGCAGGAAGCGGAAAAGGGATGATGAGGAGTCTGGGTTTGTAGTAGGTGCTTCCTCACTATCAGCTTCTCAGCCACTGCATGACCTCGCTAGCCAAGCGCAAACACCATCTACATCCCAGGCTCAACACCAAACAATAAATGTTGATGCTGATGTACAATGGGAATGGAGAGATGGGAATTACTTTTTGCCTACAGATTTTCAGTTTGATCTTCCTGGTCGTGGTATACCACATGGACTCGTTCATGATTGCAGCACAGAGAGTGAGTATTTTCGGTTGTTTTTCACGGAAGACATAATGGCTCATATAGTCAAAGAAAGCAACAAGTTTTATGGTTTTATGATAGCAGGTAAAATACTCCACCCACACTCTCGTTTCTTGCAGTGGCAGGAAACAGATATAAATGAAATGTACTCATTTTTGGCTTTAGTTATGCTGATGGGGCTCACTCCAAGGCAAAATTATAAGGAATACTGGTCGACAGATCCACTGCTTCGCCAGCCTATTTTCAGTAAAGTCATGTCGGTAAACAGGTTCATTGCTTTGCTACAAGCCTTACACTTCCAAGATAACACTCAGCCAACTGATGATGACAAAATGAGAAAAATAAGGCCCATCTTTGACTACATTTGCCATAGTTTCAAGTCATCATTCAAACCATTTCAAAATTTAGTCATTGATGAAAGTTTGGTACTGTGGCGTGGTAATTTACACTTTCGCCAGTACATCCCATCCAAGCGCCACAGATTTGGCCTAAAAATATTTGTTCTCTGTGACTGTGAAACTGGTTTCATTTTAGACATGATTTTGTACACTGGGGCAAGAACAAACATCAAAGAGAATAAGAAGTTGGGCATATCAGGAAGCGTTGTCAGTACCATGCTTGAGTCTTACTTTGGTCAAGGACATACACTTTTTGTTGACAACTGGTACACCAGTCCTACACTGTTCCACTATCTGCATGAGAGAATGACTGGGGCCTGTGGCACGGTAAAGCCAAATCGCAAGTTTATGGCGAAATTCCCTATCGGACTGCAAAAAGGCAATGTTGTTCACAAGCAGGCAAACAACATTCTTGCAGTGAAATCGAAGGACAAGAGAGACGTTCATCTCCTCACCAGTGTCCACGAACCAAAGTTCCAAAGGAGTGAGAACATTGACCATTCCACAAACACCTTCATCGACAAACCTGAAGCTGTTATTGTCTACAATCAAAACATGCGCCTTGTAGATAAAAGTGACAGCATGATGTCATCTGTGGAATGTTCAAGGAAAACAATGAAATGGTACAAAAAGATGTTTTTTCATCTGATTGACTGTGCTGTCCTCAACGCCCATATTCTGTACCAGGTCAAAACTGGCGAGAAGCCGACACTCCAAGACTTCACAAGGGAGGTAATAAGACAGCTTCTTGAACAGTATTCAGAGCCTCTTCCTACAGCAGGACGACGACGAGCATCTCATGGTGACGACCCTACACGTCTCACAGGTCGTCATTTTCCCAAGTATATCCCACCTACAGCTGCCAAGAAAAACGCCCAAAAGCCTTGTCACGTCTGCCGCACCACCACACTCCGGCAAAAGCAACGCAAAGATACGAGGTTCATGTGTGTGCCCTGCGACACGGCTCTTTGTCTGGACCCGTGTTTTGAGGTATATCACACTCTAAAGATATACTAGAGTGGTATAGATATTTGTAAATAATGTATATACTATAGAGCATAGGAAAATATGTTTCATTTGCTGCTAATGAAAGACAGAAGTTTATAATACGGAAACCTGAAAGTTTACAGTTACAGGATTTTTTTCCCCCATGGCCGTTTATAAATAGGTAAACTTGAAAGTTTAGAGGTACAGGAATTTCCCCCCTATGGCCGTTTATAATAAGGAAACCTGAAAGTTTACAGGCACAGGATTTTTTTCCCCTATGGCCATGGGATGCGTATTTGCGTGTTCAACAGTTTACAAAGGATTACAAAGGCGGAGCATGCCGACAGGAGACCTTTTGGTCCATTACTAGGTCGGATGCGGGAAATATATATATATATATATATGTATCTGAATAAATAAAAAAATAAAAATAAAAAAAAATAAAATAAAATAAAAAAAAACTGGTCGGCAGTTGTAGGTACATTAGCCAATACACTTTTCCCTATGTAAGCATCAATTGCCACATTATCTGTGCTGTGTTTCATTCACATGTGCGTTCATATCATTCACTCATTCATTTCTGCCTCGGAACCTGAGTCCTTAGTTTCCCAGCCGTACGGATTTTCATGGGATATGCTACAGTCCAGAGGTAATACACAATTATCTCTTAGATATACTTGTAAAATTGGGATGTTATGTGAACTGTACAGTAGCAGAGCAATACCAAATTGGTCGGCAGCAAATGCAAAGACACGGAAGCTACATAATAAATGGGAAAATGTGTGGGGTGTGGTCAGCAGGCAGGCGAGAGTGGGCGGGCTGTGGTATGCAGGAGTACCAACATAAAAAACATCAAATTGGTATAATGGCTTATTTGAGCAGCTGTGTACAATTTTGTTGTTGTTGGTGTTAGAAAACATGTTATGCTTGTGCAATGAAGGGATAATATTGTGCTACTTATATACACATACAGAAAATATAGTCTGTACGAGCGCGATAAATTTGGTACTATGATATGACTATAGAAAGGCTAGACAAACAATCCTAAGATATATTTTACAAGAAACTCAAACTAAACAATATATAGTCACGGAAGAAGCATTCAAAGTGTGTCGGAAATAATAAATAAGAAGTGGAGATTGCATAGTACTATTCCACATGTTTCGTCTTACGCAGCACCACTCTAGTATTGCAGCCAGGCGTGAAAGGAATCACAGGAAATGACGGCCTACAGGAAACACTCAGATATCGCATTTATATTGTTGAAATCAGCTATTTTTTTCCAATTTTATTAGACAATAATATTATTTGGCCAAAATCCAACCCCACGTGACCTGTTTCACCCCTATAAAGCAACACTGTACGGGTTAATGCTCACTTCCAGTCTACTGCCACTTTCACCCCTTCTATCACATACTCTCCCAAACTCTGTCACCAACTTCCTCAATCCCTCCGATCCTGCCACAAGCGCAGTGTTGTCCGCAAACAACAGCTGGCTCACCTCCCACTTTTCTCCATTTTCTTTAACCATCTCCAATCCCTTGCCCACTACCCTTGCATTTACCTCTCGCACCACCCCATCCGTGTATAAGTTGAACAGCCAGGGCAACATAACGCATCCTTTACGAAGTCCCACCTTTACCTCGAACCACTCACTCTCCATTTCTAATCCTGACACAAGCTCTACTACTCTCATAAAAACTCTTGACAGCTCCTAGAAGCTTTCCTCCCATCCCATATATCTGCATAACCTCCCACAGTGCCTTTCTGTCTACCCTATCGTAAGCCTTTTCCAGATCCATAAAAGCCCAAAAAACATCCTTCCCCTTTCCTATAGCTTTCTCACATATTTGTCTTACCACAAAGATCTGATCTACACAACCTCTACCCATCCTAAATCCACACTGTTCCTCACCAATTACTCCCTCTGTTCCTCTCCTAATCCTCTCAATCAAGATCCTCCCATTGTATCATCACTCTACGACAGTGGTTCCCAACCTATTTTCTGTCATTTCCCCCTGCACCCAATTCAACCATCCAGATTTCCCCCTTCATGTGTATGAGAGAAAGAACAGTTAAAACACACTGAGACTATTTACTAGTTTATTTTTCAAATGCACTAACACAGCTAACATTAAATTGTATTGAATAAGAACACTAACACTAACACAGCATTTTAGTGTGACTTCTGGCATCGTTTGTTTTCTAATTATTTTCTGATAATTTCCAGAATTTTAATTCCAGACTAGAATTTCCCCCCTGAAACATCCAAATTTCCCCCCTGGGGGAAATTTCCCCCTGGTTGAGAACCACTGCTCTACGATGATATTGGTTCAAGTTGTTTGTATGAACCATTTAGGATGACTTGTGCATTTGTATGTTTATATTTTGTATTGATTAAAGTTATTTGTATCTATTTAATGTATTGTAATTATTGAATAAATGCATCACATGTTTATTCCATTGGGATCTTGTATACTGTATTTGTGTAGGGAACCATTTCTGCGCGTATTGCTATGCGTTTCTTCACGTGGACATTACTAGGGAGGTGACGCTCATTACACCAACATTCTCATAGGTGATTTCGAGGTGTGAGGCTGACTGTGGTTGGGGGACCTGCGACCGAGGTGAAAATGTGAGGACTTAGGTCCCTGCCCGGGTGATGGTTTGATTTTCACACTAAAAGGCTTGGAGCACTAATGTGAGTTATTTCTAAATTTTATATAAGATGTGATTGGAGCGTTGTATTACGGTTAACAGATTGTTTGCGTAAAATACTGATTTCAATATATTGCTTGTATAGAATATGATTTTAACGAATACTTACAATAGCTTAAGTTGTGAAATTTATAATCGTGTAATTAGCCATAGAGGAATGTTGGACGTCTTATTTGTTACTAATGTCTATATAATTCACGCTATTGTAATTGTCATTGTAGTTATGATTATTCAAAACATTTATTGATGGTTATTTAGAGGATTATGCTCATTTAATTTCAATGTAAATTGTACAAGTGTTTTTTGTTTGGTTTCAATTCTTTTCACTTTATGTATACTGTGGATTTATGTAAGGATATTTGTAATATACTCGCAGGTTGAAATACATGATTACGACAGTCCACGGAGTTTTAGTGTGAAACATTTCAACATTAATCCAAGATGGGGCTGGACGAGGAGCTGGACGAATTGAAGAAGAAACGGGCAGCTGGTAAGAGCAAATTGACAAATTCACCCGGAAACTCAACAGCTTTACTACGGCGCGTGACCAGGAAGCACCCCTTGCTGTACTAGATGGTATTTATCACGAAGGAACTGGTGTTCAATAGTGTCGAAGAATTGAATGATAAAGTGATAAGTTAACTGTACAGAACAACAGCAGAGGGAACATTAGTTGAGGAGGCTGAAGGTATATATCGGATTTGGAAATACGGAAAGTGAACTTGAAAATCGAGTTAGAAAAGACTAGAGGTGCTCATAAACAAGTTGTACAAAATAATGTATCCCAGAATTCAGTAAAGAAACTTGATTCCCCTTCTTTCTCGGGTGATATGAGAGAATTCCCCAGTTTTAAAGATGACTATGAGAGACTAATTGTGCCCACCTTTGGACAGGACCCATATGCATTACGACAGTGCTTGTCAGGTGAAGCATTACACTCTATTAAAGGCCAAGAAAATGAATACAAGAGCATGTTTGACAGACTTAATAAAAATATGGCAACGAAAGGAAAATCGTTGATTTGATAATCGGTGATCTACGTGCTCTTAAACCGATAGCCGATGGTGATGACAAGGGACTTAATGAGATGGTAGATACGGTTGAAAGGTGTTATTTGGATTTGAAGAAGATGAAACTACAAGCAGAAATGAATTCTACTAATGTTTTAGGCACGGTGGAAAGAGTTTTGCCACTTGCACAAAAAAGAGAATGGGTGGCAGTAATGGATGATAGTGGATGTAGTCTGGAATTTGACAAGTTATTGAAATATTTGTTAACCCAGAAACGTAGGACTGAGTACATGGGGTCTGCTGTTAGAACCACCGGTAATCGGAGGTCAAACATAAATATAGTGAGCACGGAATCTAAAAATAATGATCTTGGCACACTAGTGAAAGACTTGCAGGGTAATCAAGCTAATATAGAAAGACAACTATTAAATATAACTAAGGTACTTAACAATTTAACTGACAACAATAGGTATAAACATGATAATTCAAGTCAGTCCACATGCCGATGTTGGTTTCATGAGAGCAGTACCCATGATACTCAAGATTGTTATTGTTATTAAGTGATAAAGAGAGGTTAGAAATTGTCAAAAGTAATAATTTATGCTTTAACTGTTTGTCTAATCAACACCGGGTGAGGAATTGTACAAGGAGGGAAACTTGTGATGTGATTTTTAACAACAAGAAGTGTGGCATGTGGCACCATCCATTATTGCATAGATCTCCACTGAATGGAACAATGTATCATATAAATGACCACAAAACATCAAGGGTTTTGTTAATGGTTAGCTCAATATACCACAATGGTGTACCCATAAATACAATGTGGTATAGTGGATCAGACGTAACTCTTATAACTCACTCAATGGCAAAAAGGTTAGGGTTAATAGGAAAGGATGTTCAGATGACCATCACAAAGGTGGGTAATGTCGTGGAGTCATGCATGAGTAAGGAGTACACCATTCCTTTGGTAGACCAACAAGGCAAAATTTGGAAAATTAAGACATATGGTCTTGATGAGATAACATCGAATGTGTACAAGGTTGATGCTAACGAATTAAGTAGAATACTACAAGTGAATCCAACGTTGCTAGTGAGACCAGTTGGTAAGGTAGATATGCTGATTGGATCAGATTGTTGTCAGTTATTACCCATAGTAATAAAAACGGTAGGTAAACTCTAGTTGCTAGAAAACCAATTTGGCTATTGTGTTAGAGGTAGCATGGGTACCGGTACGAACAGAAGAGGCAAGTGCTTGTGTTAGGGTGAATCATATTCTATTTGATATTAGCGCTCAGAAAATAGAAGTGTCTTAACTACCTGACTTGAAGGTGTCCTTGGATAATGTGTTTGGAAACGATACAGATTACGATGACATACCTTGTTTTTGCAGACAGAGTATACCTGATGAGTGGACATTAAAGGAAAATAGAGAACTGAAACTAATTGAACAGGGTCTTACATTTGACGAGGTCAATAGGATTTGGGTTGTTAAATATCCCTAGATAAAGAATCCCGCAAATCTGCCCAACAATTATCCTAGTGCCATTGCTCCTATGAAGGCGACAGAGAAAAGATTGCTCAACCGTGGCTCGGAACATTGTAAATTGTATCAAAATCAGATTGATGAGATGATCGCTGGAGGTATAGCACGGAAAATTGCAAAGGCTGTAAGAGTGTCTTATACTGGTCCCGTTCATTACATCCATCACAACGAGGTAATGAAGCCAAATTCCCAATCTACACCTATGAGAATCGTGTTTGATTCATCGGCTTCCTATCGCGGTCACCAACTAAATGCGTATTGGGCGAAAGGTCCAGACATTTTGAATTCATTGTTGGGAGTATTACTAAGGATGAGACAGGAGAAAGTAGTTGTAATGGGTGACATATCTAGGATGTGCCATACTATTAGACTAGATGAAAAAGATCAGCATACGCATAGATTCATTTGGAGGGATTTTAATGTGTTAAAATTCCCTGAACATTATATTCTAACAAGGATTGCGTTTGGGGATAGGCCAAGCGGTATAATAGCAACATTGGCACTAAGGCACACCGCGGAGAAGTATGCGTGTGAATACCCGGGTGCTGCTAAAATGATAATGAGAAATACTTATGTTGATGACATGGTACAGTCAGTGAGCAGCGAAGAAAAGGCTACTGAGCTTATCAAGGAGGCAGAACATATTCTAGCCAGCGGAGGATTTGTAGTGAAGCACTGGGTGACTTCTGCGAATAATCGTAATTTCACGGGCATAAAATTGTTGGAAACTGAAACGGAGAAGGTCTTGGGGATGTCATGGGACATAAAGAGTGACCAATTTTACTACTCTGTCAGGATAAACTTTTCCCCTAATGTGGTAAATTGAGATTACTTGTATTATTGCATTATTCATATTTTACAATATACTTTGTGATGGTGTATAAGAATTGTATAATTGTGCTGTAGGATTCCTTACATAGGCGATTCTCATATGTTTATACTCTGTAATATGTTTAGATGCTATACAGCACCTGGTAGTATTGTTTATATGATTGAATCCTATGTAGAAGTCTTTTGTTTTTGATAAAGTACTTATACCATGACGTCTATCTTGGCTTGTTTTGCATTTACATCGGCTTGCTTAATAAATAGCAAAGCTTGGTCCCTGCTTTTTGGATTTATCCTCAGCTACACCGAAACAGTGGTGACGAGGATTTGAGGATTTGTGTGCTGATGGACTAGTTGCTGTTTTGAAAGACGGAAATAGCTGCCTTTCCCATTGATGGTGGAGAAATCCAAGGATTAAGATATTCTCGCCGATTCCCACCATCGGGACCGTCCATGCCACTATGGATTCGTAGATAGCCTAGGCTTAGTAGGCTACAAGAGTCAATTGATTTACAAGGATTAAACCGGATTTACTACAATTAGATTTACAATGGCGAATAACTCAGGTAAGATTGACTGTTTTGACCCCAAGAAAATTAGTTGGGAGATATGGCTAAGCATGTTGCAGTCTCATTTTGCACACAATGGAATCACTGATGATGCCAAGAAGAAAAATTCTTAATTAGTTTCATTAGGAAGTGAGACTTATAGTACCTTAGCCTCCCTGAGTTCACCTGATTTACCTCATGTAAAGAACTATATTGATTTAGTGAAGCTTTTAGAATCACATTACAAGGTTAAACCGAGCTATCATCGGAGTTTAATCAGATTTCAGAATAGAAAGAAAAAATCTGATGAAAGTTTAAGAGACTTGTATGCTGACTTGAAAAATCTAGCCAAGGATTGTAGTTTTGGTACATTATTTGATGCATGAGTGAGAGACCAATTATTTATGTCGGTCGAAACTGAAGTGTATTTCCCGAACTTAGTAGCTGAGAATCTAGATTTACAAACCAAGTCTTCAACAGACACTTTAGAGAAAATTTTAAATTTGGAAAAAGCTTTTGTTGGGGAAAAGCTCCCGACTACTGAAGTGAAGAAAGTGGGGGTTAGTTCTGAATTTTTCAATAGTCAGAAAAAAGAAAGTTGTAAGCATTGTGGATATCCACATAAAAGTGAGAACTGTCGTTTTTCACATTTGAAATGTTCAGTTTGTAATACAAAGGGACACCTCAAAAGAGTGTGCCGTTTTGATAAGACTGTGTCTGGTAAATACACAGGTTCTCAAGGTAAGCCTCACAGTGCCCAGAAAGGATCTTTTGGAAAAATTACCAACAATAAGAGGTTTGATAAAAAGAAAACTAATATGGTTTTCGAGGGAATTTCTCAGGAAGAGAGAGATACCGGTAGTGATGATAACCAGTTGTTACATTTAATGGATAGACCCAGGGCCGTTTCTAGCTATAGGCGATTGCCTAGGGCCCCCAACCTACCAGGGGGCCCCCGGCCGGCCCAATGGCTAGGTAACGCTACCGAAGGTCAAATATGAGCCTGTGCCTCTCCCGCTCGCCGACGCAAATAAACAACACGCCTCTTGCAGTGTTTGTTATTGTTTGAAATGTTTTGATCGTCTGCTAAAAATACTATCTTGTTAAAAATCACCTATATCTTATTTAATCTAAAGATATAATATGGTAAGCATTAATTGGCTTTATTTATTCATTTATGTGTTCACTAAGCTAGGGCTTATGGCTACAGATGTTACTAATTGTTAATTACAAACTCTTTTTGGCCATTAGCTTACTATTCTTTGTCCAATTGTTTGGCTTTATTTGTCACTGGAATTGGCATCACCAGCGTTCTTGTTTACTCTTTGGTCGCTTCATGCTTAGCTTCTGATAGTGTAAATTTGTAAGTTTGTGTGTTCTGTGACTGTAAGTTGGAATTCCTTTTATTATATTTGTATGCACAATAGGAAATGTTTGTATTCTATGGAATGTTTACCTTTTCCACCTTTTTCAATATTCAATGTTCATATATGTTCATATGTTCAATTTTGTTGATTTTGTATCGATATTTTATCCAATCCCTTATTCATTTATTCGCTTATTTCTTTATTATCAAAATTATGATTATTTATTTTCTCACTTCACCTACCTAATGAAAAAACACTAGATGGCAGGACCGAGGTTAGCTCAAAAGGAAGTGACAGAAATACATGAATTCTATTCCGTTTGTCGTGTGGTCCGTTTCTCTAGTTCGTATATAATATTAAGATAACCACAGGCTCAACAATCACCCATCTGTTCACCTTTCAGGTCTACCCGAATTTCGTGTATGTAGAATTATTTTTATTAAGGGGTATTTAAAAGGTTTACACTTTACAGATATCTGTGTTAGGCCTACACTGATAAAAATAATCATATTTATTCTACTCGAATATCGTGTATGTAAAATTGATTCCATGTATTTATAAGGTTTTCACTTAACAGATTTCTGTGCTAGGCCTACATTAGACTCTAAGACTCGCCAATCATCATTCCCGTAATGGCATCAAAACGAATTTATCTCAGCGGAGCAGAGAAACGAAAGAAAAAGAAATTTGACGAAGAAAAATGGTCAAAAGAAAAAGGTAATTCATTATCGTTTATTTAATAATTTAAAGAAACATATTAAAGTTTGGTTTTATTATGTTTTCTGAATGGTGAGTATTATTTTAGACTAACGCCTAATCATCTAAGGAAATTTGTAATTTTGCAGGATCAATTCTAAAATATATTGGAGCTCCAGACAGCAAGCCAGAGGAATATTCTGAACTTCCTGAACAGGATGCTTCAGTGCCATCACATTCATCAGGATCTGTCCAGGAAGCTGTACTGCCACCAAGACCACCACATTCCCCAGAACCACAGAAGGCATCATCTACTTCTGAGCAGCCTCCCATTTATTCTAAACCACTAGATCCTGCTAACTGGCCAACCATTCTGTCTGATGCATTTAGAACGGATGCAGTAGGTAGAGGGCCATTTCAGATTAGTTCTGATTTCACATTTCCCAAAAAAAGAAGACGGAAGAAGTTTCCATTATCATTATTTTTGTAGAACATTGGTTAATGGAGAAAAGATGAAGCGGACTTGGCTTATCTACTCAAAAACAAAAAATGCTCTCTATTGCTTTTGTTGTAAATTATTTTCAACCAAAGAACAAAAGTTAGTGACAGAAGGACTGACAGACTGGAAAAACATAGGCACACTTTTGAAAAGTCATGAAAGCAGTCCAGCACACATAGCGCACATGGCAACCTGGAAAGATTAACAACTCCGTTTGCAAACTGGAAAGACAATAGACCAAGCTGAAAGAACACTATTGGAGGCTGAAAAGAGGCGCTGGAGAAATGTCCTGACTCGCTTAATCGCCGTTATCCAATCCTTAGCCGAGAGAAATCTTGCATTTAGAGGTTCATCAAACACGTTACACCAGCAGAATAATGGGAATTTTCTAAAAGAGGTGGAGCTGCTTGCTAAATTTGATCCTGTCATGAAGCAGCACATTGAGCGTGTTGAGAGTGGCCAGTTCAGTCATTCCAGCTACCTTGGAAATATCATCCAAAATGAACTTATTGCTTCAATCAGTACTAAAATAATGGACACAATGGTGACTGAAGTTAAACAGTCCAAATATTATTCAATTATTTTGGACTGTACTCCCGATGTAAACCATCAAGAACAGATGTCAGTCGTCATAAGGACTGTCAAAATGGACAAGAAACCAGAAATTAAGGAACATTTTATGGGGTTCCTTGTAGCTTCTGAAACAACAGGTCTTGGTTTGTCATCTCTAATTATAAAGAAACTGACGGAACTGAATATTCTCCTTGAAGATTGCAGAGGACAATCATATGATAATGGTGCCAACATGAAAGGGAGAAACAAAGGAGTTCAAGCCAGACTTCTTGAGAAGAACCCTCGTGCACTCTATGTTCCATGTGGAGCACATTCCCTAAACTTGATGATATCTGATGCAGCAACAGCTTCAATAGATGCCACTAGCTATTTCGGCACTGTTTAGAAACTGTACAACCTATTTTCAGCCTCACCACAAAGATGGGCAATCCTAAAAGATTATGTCACTGTTGCACTCAAGACCTGGAGTGACACAAGATGGGAGAGCCGTATTAATAGCATAGAAGCTGTGCGGTATCAGGCCTCTAATATAAGGGAAGCTTTGTTGAAGGTCAGGGAAGTGTCTGATCCTCTGACCAAGGTTGAAGCCCAAAGTCTGGCAGAAGAGGTGGGGTCATACCGATTTATCATTTGCACAGTCATATGGTATGACATTCTACACATTGTGAACCATGTCAGTAAGCTCCTGCAGTCTCCTAAAATGCAGCTTGATGTGGCAGTTGACCTCCTTACTAAAGCGAAAACATCTCTGACTAACTACAGAAGAATTGGATTCACTTCAGCTCAAGTCTCTGCTAAAGATATGTGTGAGGAAATGAATGTAGAGGCTGTACTCAAAGAAAAGAGATTAAGAAGTACAAAAAGACACTTTGCTTATGAGGCCGCAGATGAGATCTGCAATGAAGAGGCTAGAAATAACATTCTTTAATGTTGTTGTTGACACTACCATTCAATCCTTAACTGATAGATTTAAAACTCTGAGTGAAGTAAGAGACCAATTTGGAGTGCTGCTCAATTTCCAGAAACTGGATGATCAGTCATTGAACAACCAGTGTGACAAACTATGCAAGACATTAACCTCTGGAAATGAAAGTGACATTGATGGAAAGGAACTGGCTATGGAAGTTAAACACTTACCAAGTTTGCCCTCAGACGAAATGACTGCTCTTGAGCTCCTCACCTTTATCCACAAAAAACATTTTGAGGAATTGTATCCCAATCTGTGGGTTGCACTGAGAATTGCCTGTACTCTGCCTGTGACTGTGGCCTCAGCAGAGAGGAGCTTTTCGAAGCTGAAACTCATCAAGACCTATTTAAGATCATCTATGGGGCAGGAGCGACTCAGTGGTCTTGCAATAATCAGCATCAACCATGAAGTGGGGAAAGACGTGTTGTATGAAGATATCATTGATGATTTTGCTAGTAAAAAAAAAAGCCAGAAAGCAGAGATTTTGAGCCCAATACAATGCAGTTGGTGGTGGTTTGTATTCAGAGACTGTGATGTTAAGTTACTACTATTTTGGAGTGTGGTTTGTATTCAGAGACTGTGATGTTAAGTTACCAATATTTTGAAGTGTGGTTTGTATTCAGAGACTGTGATGTTAAGTTAAAATAAATGTTTAAATAAATAAATATGGTGTAATAGTTACTTGCATCCTTTAACACCATCAAAAGATATAGAAATCGTTTAATTACTGTTTGGCAAACTTCACAGGTATAAATGAAATACCAATCTGTCTAGCTCTCTAACTTTTGAGGGCCCCTAACTGCCTCTTGCCTAGGGCCCCCACAAAGCTAGAAACGGCACTGGATAGACCTAGCCTTCCAGAAGTGGTTAGTGTTGATATTTCTCATGAACCTGTACACAGTGTTGTAGGTAATGTTTTGCAAGTGAGAAATAAGGTGGAGATTATTATTGAAGGTCATAATGTGCCTTATGAAATTGACTGTGGTGCCAGTGTGTCTACCCTAACCTTGCATTGAGTTAAGAGGTAGTGTACTTTCACAGCTGCATGTAGGTCATAATGGTATCAGTGCTATGAAGGCTGAAGCCAGGAATTGGATATGGTGGCCTAAGTTAGACCAAGATATATCAGAGGTTACTAAAGCCTGTTCAATTTGTTTTAAAAAATTTCAAGGTTCTCAGGAAGTTACCTTATCATGGCCTGAGACGGGTAAGTCTTGGTGTAGACTCCATATGGACTATGCAGGTCCAATCAATGAAAATTATTTTTTAGTGATTGTGGATTCACACTCAAAATTTATGGATGTTCATGTAACAAAGTGAACAACATCTACAGTAACAATTTCTATGCTGAGAAAAACTTTGTAATTTTGGGTTACCTGACATTGTGGTTTCAGATAATGCCTCATCTTTTGTATCTGAGGAAATGGAGACTTTCTTTAAAAAGAATGGAATTAAACATATGACTCCTGCCCCTTATAACCCATCATCTAATGGTTTAGCTGAGAGGGCTATAAAAACTTTCAAGGAAGGATTAAGTAAATTTAAGGAAGGTGATATACGCACCAGAGTCTGTAGATTTTTATACGTTCAATCCATTGTTCCACAGGTAAAGCTCCAGCTGAGCTAATGTTTAACAGAAACTTCAGAGGTATAATTGAGAAAATTAAACCACAAATAAGAAGGAAAGGGTTTTGGAAAAAGTGTAGGTTTGAGAAGTCTGAATATAAGATTGATGATGCTGTTTTTGTAAAGAATTATGGCAAAGGTCATTCATGGTTGGAAGGGAAAGTAATTGAAGTTCTAGGTGTGCGAAACTACAAGGTGATGTTAAAGGATTTTGGAAACATTGTTTGGAAAAGACATTCTGATCAACTAATGCCTAGATATACACCAACTGTTCCCAGTAATGACACTGTACCTAAAGATAATTCATGTAGCAGTAAACCTTTTGTGCCTGTCTTCTTCAGGTCTAGGACACTGTCCTGATAGTTCAGAAGTAATTGATAAGGCTGATGGAAATTCTTCTGTAATTGTTGATAATTTTGATAATGCTGTGAATGTACCAAGTCCACAACCAGTTAGAAGATCTAGCAGAGTTGTGAAACCACCTGATAGATTGAATCTCTAATTTTGGTGTTATAAAGATGAATGTTTCAGTTATGTTCCTATTGATACTCCTTTTTCAATAAGGGAAAAGGGATGTGGTAAATTGAAAATACTTGTATTATTGCATTATTCTTATTTTACAATATACTTTGTGATGGTGTATAAGAATTGTATAATTGTGTTGTAGGATTCCTTACATAGGCGATTCTCATATGTTTATACTCTGTAATATGTTTAGATGCTATACTGCACATGGTAGTATTGTTTATATGATTGAATCCTATGTAGACGTCTTTTGTTTTTGTTAAAGTACATATACCACGACGTCTATCTTGGCTTGTTTTGTATTCACATCGGCTTGCTAAATAAATAGCAAAGCTTGGTCCCTGCTTTTTGGATTTATCCTCAGCTACACCGCAATACCTAAGCAAAATAAAATTCGCTCTAGGCCCAATTTATTGAGAGAAGAATTAGAATCTAAATTTACCCAAGACCTTACTAGACGCATGGTTCTTAGTCAGATAGCTTCAGTATTCGATCCATTGGGTTTGGTGCAGCCATTTTTGTTGTTAGCCAAGTTGCTAATGAGAGAGATGATAATGGATAGCAAGAATGAGGGATGGGACGATCCTATGGTTCAGGAGTACAGAAAGAGATGGCTACATTTCTTCAAGGAATTGTACAATCTCGAGAACCTTAGGATTGAATGCTCGATTAGACCTGAGAACGCGACTGGCAACCCAATTTTGATTTTATTTTCTGATGGATCAAGACTTGCTTATGGAGCTGTTGCATACTGCTGTTTCTTTACGCAGTCGGGAAAATATAGATCATCCATTATCATGGCTAAGAGTAGAATGGCACCTGCCAAACAAACAAGTATTCCAAGGATTGAGCTATGTGCCGCGGTGCTCTCATGTCGACTACGTATGAAAATTGAGCAAGAGCTAGAGTGGCATTTTGAGAGAGTAATTCATATAGTTGACTCAGAAATAATAAGGGCTCAGATACAAAAGGATTCTCATAAATTCAAATCATTCGTTGGAACTAGAATTGCAGAAATCCAAAGCAAGTCTGATCCTAAGGAATGGTGGTGGACTACATCGAAACACAATCCTGCTGATATGCTGACTCGTTCAACCGAGATTAAACTTCTGACAGGTGAATCAACTTGGCAGAAGGGACCAGAATTTTTTAAATTACCCCTTGAATTCTGGCCAATTAGTCAAACTGATAAAACAGACTTGCCAGATACAATTGATGAGGGTGAGAATAACAAGTGTACACCTATAATTAATAACGTCACTCACGGTGGGCTCTCACAACCAAATCTAACTGCTATTATTCAGTTGCAAAGATTTAGTAGTTATGTAAAGCTACTCAGGGTAACGAGTAGGGTATTGGCGTCAATAAGGTCTAAATCTTTCAGGGCAATAGGTAACCATGTTAATAGCAGCGATATGCAGGTCGCAGAGAAATTATGGGTGAGAGAAGTCCAAAAGGAGTTTTCAAAAAATTGGCAGACTAGATTTAGCAGACTGGGACCTACGATCAACAATGAAGGCATAATTATTGTAGGTAGCCGTATGAAACATTGGCTGAAACAAAATTGGAATTCTGAAGTGTATATGCTATTACCACCAACTAATAGATTCACTTATTTATATTTGTCATATCTGCATGGTATACAGGGTCTAACAGATAAATCCGTACAAACTTTGAAGAGGTTTTAAGCACTTAAAAAGTAACATATGGCAATTCTGATTGTTTCCAGATACTTCCATTTGTCTAATAATTTAGCCAGTTGTATACTAGCACCGGTGCAATAAACATTAAGCAATGGAACAAGCCAAACGTTCAGCCATATGCGAACTTCGTCGCGCGGGTCACACTCCTAGCGCCATAATAAGGATGCTAAAATACTCCAGACAAACTGTTTACGATGTTTGTAAACGTTTTGATGAGACCAGCGAAGACCAACGAGCTGCTCACAAGCCCAGAAGGGGCAGAATTCTAACACCTCGCTTTTTAGCTGGTCTCAAGAGAAGTGTCAATGCAAATCCAGCCTTACCATTATCGACATTGGCAAAGAAGAGAGGTGTCAGCACAATGACAATTCACAGAGCATTAAAGAAATTGGGATTAACCTCATTCTCACAAGGAAAAAGACATCTTTTGACACGAAAAATGAAAGAAATCCGCTTGACCAGGTGCCAAAAGCTGTTGAACTGGATGAAGTCGAATGGCTCAGTCATCAAGTTTTTTTCCGACGAGAAGATTTTCACGGTTGATGCGACTTTCAATAAGCGGAATGATCGCTGGATAGCCTCCTCATCCTCAGAGGTTCAACACAAGACAACGACGAAGAAACCAGCAAGTGTCATGGTGCTCTGTGTGGTGTCAACTGAGGGGGACGTCTTCACTCACTTCTTCAACAACAAGGAGAAAGTCGATGCCGTTGTCTATTGCAAAGTTCTAGAAGAGAAAATAATACCCTGGATGAAAGATAAGGCTAGTGGCAACCAGTTTGTCTTCCAACAAGACTCGGCTCCAGCCCACACAGCGAAGAGGACCACCAACCTTCTCGAAGGGTCAAATGTGCAGTTCTGGAACAAAGAGTTGTGGCCCTCAAATTCGCCAGACCTAAACCCTTTAGATTATTATTTTTGGGCGCGAATTGAGGCCAAGGCATGTGACAAGCCACACAGAAGTATAACAACCCTGAAGACAGACATCAAGAAGGCTGTGGGTTCATTATCAAAGTCCGAGATCATCAACGCTGTATCCAAGTTTCGTAAACACGTTGAAAGCGTCATAACAGCTGAAGGTGGTTACATTGAATGAAATCATTGTTCTTATTGCCTTTTCTAAATATACTGAAAATTTCATAACTCTCTGTTTATTATAACCCGAGATATTAAGAAGTTGTACGGATTTATCTGTTAGACCCTGTAGATCACTCAGGAGTAGATACCACGATTTCAAAATTACAAAGGAAATTTTGGGTTCCTGGAGCACGGAGAATTGTGAAATCATTGAAGTATAAATGTGTAATCTGCAAGAAATTATCTCATAATGTTGAAGGGCAAAAATGGGTGAACTTGTAGAAGAAAGACTCAGACCATCACCACCATTTTGTCATACTACTTGTGATATGTTCGGTCCGTTCAAAATACGTGATACAGTTAAGCATAGGACGTTTGGTAAAGCCTTTGGTATTATCTTTAATAGCATGTCCACCTGAAGTGTGTACATAGATCTGGTTGACGAGTATGATACACAGAGCCTGTTGCTGACTTTCAGGCAATTTGTATCAATTAGAGGTTATCCATGCAATATGTATTCTGATAGAGGCCCACAACTTGTATCTGCGAGCAAAGAATTGAAGCAAGTGTTTGGCCAGTTAGATTGGAATGATGTGTGTAAATTTGGAAGAGATGAAGGTATGGAATGGCAGTTCACCAAGTCAGCTGATGCCCCATGGCAAAATGGGGTAAGTGAAGCATTAATCAGAAGTGTGAAGCGTCCATTGAAAGTCATGATAGGCGAAAACATGTTTACATTCGGGGAATTGCAGACTGTATTCTTTGAAGTAGCTAATCTCCTGAATGAACGGCCAATCGGCCTCAAACGTGGGTCTGATGTGAATGTTGGATGTTACTTATGTCCTAATGAACTGCTGTTGGGTCGTGCTTCCAATCACGCACCAGTGGGAACATGGGCTTGGTGTAACATGAATCACCGATTGGAATTCCTAAATAGTATAGTAACTGGATTTTGCCGTAAATGGCAAAGGGATTTCTTCCCTACTCTTCTAGTGCAGCAAAGGTGGCATGTTGTCAAGAGGAATCTATGAGTGGATGATTTAGTACTTGTACAGGATAATAATGCCTTAACCTCTTCACTCCGGGCCAAAATCTCGCGGGCAGCATTAGCTGTCAGACGTACGATGTGTCGTAATAATACTCGCATCATAAAATATAGTCACCGCTTATATCGATCGTTCCCTCTTTCACCCGTGAATTTTGATAATGTAATTTAGAAAATGTGATGAAGACAGTTTAGAGAGTATGTCATTACGCAGGGGCAACTACAATAAATATAATCAAGACGATATGGCAGCCTCGCATATCCACTTGCTCCTCATGCCGCCTACGTATGCGGCACCATATGGAAGGGGTTAAGGGGACGCTGGAGGTTGGCTCAAGTTGTTGAAGTCCCGGCTGGACGAGATGGGCTTGTAAGGGATGTAATAATTAGATACAAAAACCAGATCTCAGGATCGAAGTATGAAGGACTAGAGGACGTGCAGGTTAAACGATCAGTACACCGCCTCGTAGTAATCCTTCCCATAGAAGAACAATAATTTCAAGGCAGGGTGGGGAGTGTATCATCACTATACGATGATATTTGTTCAAGTTGTTTGTATGAACCATTTAGGATGACTTGTGCATTTGTATGTTTATATTTTGTATCGATTAAAGTTATTTGTATCTATTTAATGTATTGTAATTATTGAATAAATGCATCACATGTTTATTCCATTGGGATCTTGTATACTGTATTTGTGTAGGGAACCATTTCTGCGCGTATTGCTATGCGTTTCTTCACGTGGACATTACTAGGGAGGTGACGCTCATTACACCAACATTCTCATAGGTGATTTCGAAGTGTGAGGCGGGCTGTGGTTGAGGGACCTGCGACCAAGGTGAAAATGTGAGGACTTAGGTCCCTGCCCGGGTGATGGTTTGATTTTCACACTAAAAGGCTTGGAGCACTAATGTGAGTTATGATTTCTAAATTTTATGTAAGATGTGATAGGAGCCCTATCACATTGTGACGCAGACCGAAGGGATTTCTCCCCGTCCTCGCCTTATATGCAAAGGGGGACGGAGAGGGGGGGTCGCCGATTAAATGAAGCGGCCTCGCTGTGGATGTACTGTGTCTTGCGACACTGCTTCTGACCCAGGGCGGTGGGCAGGGTGCAGGGATGACCCGTCATCCAGGAGGTGCTCAGATGAGAGGAAGGGTGGGAGGGGTGTGGAGTGTATTTAGGGATGAAATGGGTGGGAGTGTTTTTATGCCTTTCCCTTTTTGGCTACCTCCCTTGGAAGGGGGAAAAAGCCTTGGTATATGTATGTATGTGATAGGAGCGTTGTATTACGGTTAACAGATTGTTTGCATAAAATAATACTGATCTCAATATATTGCTTGTATAGAATATAATTTAAATGGATACTTACAATAACTTAAGTTGTGAAATTTATAATCGTGTAATTAGCCAGAGGAATGTTGGACTTCTTATTTGTTACTAATGTCTGTATAATTCACGCTATTGTAATTGTCATTGTAGTTATGATTATTCAAAACATTTATTGATGGTTATTTAGAGGATTATGCTCATTTAATTTCAATGTAAATGGTACAAGTGTTTTTTGTTTGATGGTTTCAATACTTTTCACATTACTGTGGATTTATGTAAGGATATTTGTAATATACTCGCAGGTTGAAATACATGATTACGACAGTCCACGGAGTTTTAGTGTGAAACACTCATAAGCCTTCCCAACTACACTTAACAAGCTAATCCCTCTGAAACTACTATATTCGCACTTGTCCCCTTTTCCCTTGTAAAGTGGAACTATACAGGCACTCCTCCAGTCCTCCGGCACTCTACCCTCTCTCCAGCAAACATTAAATAACCTCACCAGCCAGTCCACCATCACTGTACCTCTTTTTTTTAGACATTCTGCATGGCATCCATCCAGACCATGTGCCTTACCTGCTTTCATCATCTTAACAACTGCCTTCACTTCATCCTTCCAGAAGCAAAGCATTAAGAGGGAACATTGTGTATGGGCATGTAATGATTGGATTAGGAGGGCAATGGTGGGAGTAACTAAGGAAGACCACAGTGGGTTTTGGAGAGGAAGATGTGGAAATCAAGTGCTGTGACAAGACATACAAGTGAATTTTCAGGCAAAAGGTAAGAAGCTTTTCTGAGCTTTCAAGGATTTTGAGAAGACATATGACTGAGTTGATTGATATTTTGGAGAGTATTGTGAATGTAAGGGTAGGTAGAAATCTGCTAAAGGCAGTTAAGTTTCTACAAGTAGCATAGCATGTAAGGTCAGGAACAAGAGGAAAGAGGGAGCAGGTAAACTGTCATTTACACAGCGCTGCTTTTACTTGCTTTGGATAAGAATCTTAATTTGCTAGACTAAAATTATGAATTCACAGTGCCTGTTTGACACTGAAATAAAGTTAAACATGTTCAACTTCAATGCTTGCATCTGGCATTTCAGTAGTAAATAAAGAAGCTCACATCTAGCATCAAGAGCAGTGCCAAGTACACCGGCCTTATGATACTTGTCCAAAGTGAATAAAAGCAGCACCATGTAAACAACACTTAAGAGAAGACACTATCTTCATTCTACACAAAGTGAAAAAGAAATAGAGTAAATTCTTTTTGTACTCTTCAGTTTATATCTAGTCTAATTTCCTAGTGTTATATGGACATTTTCACCTACTTTTATAAAGGATGACATACCACAAATACCAATTTCACAATATTTACTATCCTGAGCCAGAAAACTACAACCTCAAAAAGGTATGATAGCTCCATAAACCAAAAAGTACACATACCAAAAGGCCTTTCCTTCCATATAATGGAGGTGGCTAGGTCAAAGAATACACCCATATCAAACCAAAAAAATTAGCCATCTTGACAGTATCAACTCTACTCCCCACATAACCAAATTTGATTGACAATTCTATTACATCCCAAACTTCCCCTATCAGGGGGCTATGACAGTGCCCCTTACAGAGGACTTTGTAGTGTGGAATTTAATTAACCATGCCTTTGGTCCAACTTGCTCTTGGCAGGGTTCGAACTACCATCACCTTGACCTCTGTTGCCCAGCCATTAGGACATTTTCTACTTTTCGAACTACCATCACCTTGACCTCTGTTGCCCAGCCATTAGGACATTTTCAACTTTGTTTTATCAGATAATTTTTTTCAGTTTAAAGAAATCCCTGGACAGTACATGGTTAAGATCACCTTTTTAATTGGCCAAATACCTAAACAATCCAGTTCCCTCTACTTATCTTGGTAGGAAGATAGATGGTAGTCAAGAAGTCTGGTGATATGTGGGTAAGGCTCTGGATTTCTGCCTTGTGACCTGAATACTGCAGTATTTCTATCTGTGGGTCAATAGAACACATTGAAGCATGAATTCAAATAAATATTGTAAGAACATTGAAGAAGTATCTTTTTCCATTACCTTAAGTAGTTAAGAGGTATGGGATGTAATAAACAATAAAGGAGAAACAAAAGTAGAGGATGAAGTGGTACATTTTGAAGAGGAAATGCTAAGTACTTAAAAACCAGTACAGATAAGGAAGATGGGAAGGAACAGATGGAGAGGTGGAGAAGGGTGGAGTAAAACATGGGAGGCCAGTGGTGCCAGGAAAGTGAACACACGAAGAATGGCTGCAAAGAAGAAATAGGAAGGCACACCAGATGTACAGAATGGAGAGAGGAAGCAAAATGCAAGGTGAGGGAAGCCAAGAAAAAGTAAATGTAAGTAATGTTTCATGGAAAATGTTGAGAGTAATAAAATGACATTTTGGAACAAGTGAAAAAAAGTGCAGGGGCATATGGACTGATATTAATAAAAGTGAAGGCGGCAAGGGAAAGACTAGAAGAATATTTTGGGAAGATGTTGAATACAGAGGCTAGAGAGGCTTGGACTGACAACACTGACAAAAATCCTAACTTTCTTCCCAGAGATCTTTGGGAGGTTCCAAGGACTGTTGCCAGGCACCTGTGGGGTTGCAGGTTTTCAATTTAGTGAAACTTGAGGCAACAATTGAATGATTTAGCTGAAGGAATGTTTGACAGTACATACATATTCCAAAGGCTCTTTCCCCCAACAAAGGAGATAGCCAAAAAACAGTCATAAAATCCACTCTCACCTATTCCATCCCACATACTCCACTCCCATTCACCCCCTCCCTCTTATCTTGGCTCCTCCTGGATGATGGGTCATCCCTGCACCTCGTCCATTGCCCTGGGACAGAAGATGTGTCACAAGACACAGCGAGGCCACTTCATTAAATCTCTACGTCCCATCATGCAGAAAATGAGAAGACTGAGAGAAATCCCTTTGGGATGGGTCAAATTATTTTTTCACACATACTCCCTTACCCCCTGTCCCCCACCCACTCCCTTACCCCCTGTCCCCCACCCACTCCCTTTCATGCATTACTGCATCATCCATACACAACCATTCTCCATTCATCCCTATTTTCTGTCTTCTCCTGTCCTTCCTCAACAGACATTGCCCTCTTCCCCAATGCCCTTTTTACCCCATCCATCCATCTCATCCTTGGTCGCCCCCCTCATGTTCAATCCTTCTACCTCTGCCTTCTACACCTCTTTTACTAATATTTCTACATTCATTCTTTCCACTTGTCCAAATACATCCCAATACAGTGACTTTATATAATGTCAGTTGCAGGGGTTACCTCGCACTTTGCATCAACTTCCCAGGTGGGTGTCAACCTCAGGGGATACAAGGCGATAATATAGCAGAAGTTAACCTCTTCACTCCGGGGCACATCGCACGTCTGGCAGCATTAGCTGCCCACCGTGCGATGTTGCGTCATAATAATCGCATTATAAAAAATAAAGTCAGTGCTCAATCGTTCGTTCTCTTTCACCCGTGTATTTTGATAACCATATAAAATATGATGAAGCCAGTTTAGAGAGAATGGAAGTTATGTAGGTACGACTACAATAAATATAATCAAGATGCCGACGTTGGCATCATCGAGTACCCACTTGCTCCTCATGCCGCCTACGTAGGCGTCACCCTATGGAAGTGGTTAACTTTTCTCTCAGGAGGAAGGTCTGTAGCAAGGCCTAGCCCTCCTTTTGGATTAGGCTATGTTTTCTAAAGAGCTACACCATAAGCTGACACACTTGTACTGAAAACTGTTTTTGATACTCTTTCATCAACCCTTTTCAATTTGTTTCCGTTTCCATGAACTTGTGATACCTTCCTAGGCAAAGGAACAAGGAAGGTGGGAAAGAAGATAGGAAAGTAAGATTACGAGGAAGGAGACAATAATATGAAAGAATAAATACTACTGAAGAAAATGTTCCTACTTCTTTCCATGAACACTGTCCTTTCCACAATACCTGCTTCATCCACCTGCTATTGGAAGACAGGTGAGGGTGATGAGCCAGAGAGTGCAGCTTCGTCCTGTCTTTGGATGTGAGAGGCAGCAGGCTTTGTGGGGGCATGCAGAGTTCCTCTATCTCCTCTGGAAGGACACCCAGCCACACCAGACTCTCCACACACAGTCCTGCTTCAGGCCGGACCTGTAAATGGGCTTCATCAAGTCAGATGAACCAAAATATTATTCTGTCGAGAAGCAATATTTGAGAGAACTGGATCCTAATACCATAGTTTCATTCAGTTAAGGTGTGGACCTCAGACTTTCAGTTCTTAATTCTTGCATACTCCTTTCAGTCCAGGGTCAGCCCTTCAAATGAATGGAAATGTCTTTTTCAACAAAAACCATCTAGTACAATACCCATGCAAACATAACTACCCCAGGTTCAGCCACGACTGCCATCAACTTAAGTTTCATTCCTTTGTAACATTAGTGGAAGGGAGGAATGTAATGCATAAGTGTCCCATCCTTCTCTTCTCCATCTCCTCTTTTGGTCCCTTTTTCTATTCCCTACTGAGGAACCTTAACAGAAACAAGGTAGTTTTATCCTTGGACTGATGTTATATACATTATGTATTCAATTGAAGATTTACCATTGTACAAAAAATTTAATTTGTGGATGACAACCTGTGACTGGGTCTCAGGAGGGGCTGAGGCAGCTAGTGAGTTTGGGAAAATATGTGACAGGTGGAAAGGGCCTTTTAGTTATGTACAAAAACAGAAATGAATAATATGCTATAACATAAAAAGCAACCTACCTGGGACCCAAATTTGTAAACAGCAGCAATGTGAATGCCATAGGGATCAGCATCAGTGAGGGCTAAGACCGGAAGGCCAAGGTGATTGTGCAAACAGTTCACAAACAGTCTTGTGGACACATCTGGATAGCCCTTACCCTAAAATATACCTTCAAAGTCAAAACATGTTAATTCCTAAACAAGTACACATAAGTTTAGCCATCTTTCTGTACATCCAAGGATACAGAGTTGACAATTATGTTCAACTATGGGTAACCCTTACAGTTTCCATGCGACTAACTTGTCATATATATTTGACTCATGTTATGTATGCTGAAAGTCCTCAGTCAAGGATCACCTTGACACAAGGTACACATATACAACCCACCCACTACATAACATAGCTGAACACCCACAAAGACCAAGAAACATCAAAACAACACCTAAATACCTACATCACACACAAATACTCTTCTCTTTGCCTCATCCTATACATTATGGAGGACTGCATTTACACAACATTAATGCCAACAATGCAATATACACTCTATAAGGGATCTGTGGGAAAACCTGTTTCAGGTGTGGTGATCCACAGGGAGAAGGGACTACTCGGTCAGACAGTCTAGTGAATGAAAACAACAACAACCAACTTACAGTTATCATAATGAGAGGTCCATACTTAACATGAAACTGCTCATCTAGAAGGGTCTGGAAAGTTGCATCTTTCTCTACCACCAATATGAAGTGAGCATCTGAAGTGATGCCCGAAAGTCCCGAGATGCATTCCGGAAGGAGAACACCTACATCACAATTGGAAAGAACAATAATCATTAAATCAATCATAACATCAAATAATGCACAGATCTTGCTTAATCACTTGTTAGTAAACCATACACAACCTTCCTCATTTATAATTTATCTTCTTCCATGCTTGGGGGTTGGTCTTGCAATGAACCTCCTCCAATTTGCTTGGTCTAATGTTAAATCTCAAACACTTCCATATCCTGCTACACTTTTCCTCTATGTTCTCCTTGGTCTTCCAACTAGCCTCATTCCTGATATCTCCGTTTCCTTAACCATCATCAACACTCCCCCATCTCCATCTTCCTTTTCAAGCAAGAACCACATTAGTAATGCTTGTGTTCAGGGCATCATTCAGAATTAAGACAATACAAGAACAGATTAGGCCTGGCCACAGAATCAAAGTGCCCTAAATTTATCACAGAAGACACTGATCATCTCATCTTGTACTGCTCCTAAATATCTCTTCCTTGAATGACCTATATGGGCCTGTCTGGTGGTTGTCGCTGAGGGAGCCATGGGACTCTGGCAAGAGAGACCTTGGGTAACAGATTGATCAAGATAATTCAGCCAAAACAAATCATATTCACATTACCAATTAAAATTTTTTAGCATTCAAATAAGGCTAAAACATATTGACACCTACCATTCTGTGTCTCTTCCAAGTTAAAAGTAGTGCCTTCGCGAGTTGTATAGCAAAGGGCACCTGCAGCCAGGCCCTTGCCTGTTGTGGTGAAATGAAGAACTCTCTGAGGCACCCTTAGGAGCCTGGCTGCATCCTCCACAGACCGATCCAAGCTGCTCTGATTTCCATAGCGTCCAACCTCAGCATAATAAATAGCTCTGAAGTTGATCATGTAGTCAGGCTGTTAATTTCTTGAACATGTTGGTAAGTTTTAATTATGGTCATTATTCTCATCCCCAACATTTTTATTCACCTTTATAGCTGCCTTTTGACTTCTGGGGCTCAATTTACCTTTGACCACCACTTCAATAAATGGATGTTTCAAAAATGTTTTGTTAATGCTAAACCAGTCAGGCAGGAACAAGGAATTCCTTTAACACAAATTTTAGGAACTTAGAGGTACAGAAATATAACTGATAAATTATATCGGTAACATAATTTATGGATCCACAGTACTTTTAATAAAAGACTTATGAAAGATATTGACCATGAAAGGAAAACATTTTTCAATACCAACATTTCCAGTATACCACTTTGGCTACAAGATATTTATATACAGTAGCTGAATGGATGGCTCTAGCTTGAATAGGTTGAGCTCTATTTCAATTACTTCTTTCAGATAATTATATTGAATTGTGAGAACCAGTCCTTAACCTGTATACAATTGGTCATCTCCATTATTTGTGACTGTCACCTGGTAAACTTCTCCATCTAAGGAAAATGCAATCTACAACTGGGTTAAAATCCATGCCCAGGTTCTCCTTCATCATCAGCTTGAATAAATTATCTAAAATGCTGTACAACAATGACAAATGTGTTCATTTTTTTAGTTCTCTCTTAACAAAATCATCTCGCATTTACTAGGATAAAATATCTGAAGTGCAGTACCTGCACAATAGGCTAACCCATGGGTTATACAATTATTGGATTACAAATAAACTAGAAACAGGGAGGAGGAATCATGTTCTTGAACAAGAAAAACTTGAATGTGACGAAGGTTACCAAGGGTTAAAACAATGTGGAAATGATCATGATAAAAATCGAAGACAGACACATGAAAAGCAGAAAGTTTGTGGTGATTCATGTGCTCCCCAAAACAGGCTCTTGAGAACAGAATGCACATTCAAAAATGTTAGAAGATACAAAGCATTCATTAAACTACATACTAAAGGATGGAGGTAACCTGGTACTTATGGGGGACTTTAACTGCAAAGAAATCTGTTGGGAGGAGATGACAGTGAAGGGCAGAGAGGATCTATGGGGAAATGTATTACTGGACATGACCATGGAACATACAATGACACAATGGGTCAATGAAAATACCAGATACAGAAGTAATGAAGAACCGTTGAGACTGGATTTAATATTTACTACAGAACCTGAAATTGTAGATAAAACTGAATACAAGACACAATTTGGAAAGAGTGACCACATACTAATAGAAGCTGAACTAAAGGAAGAAATATATATGGAGAGAAATGAAATGAAAAAAAAAAAAAAAAAAAAAAAAAAAAAAAAATTTTATGTACAACAAAATGGACTTTGGAAAACTTAAGAAATTCCTTCAAAATGCTAATTGGGAAAAATTCTACATTGAAGAGACAAAATTGGAAATCTATAATGAAGGAGTGAATAGGTACATACCAAGATGTTAAATGCTGATTCAACAGAAGATGCAGTGAGGGGAAAGATAGAAGAGACAAAGCTTGGGAAAGATGGAGAAAAGATAAACGTGGAAAATGGCAAATATATATATAAACTATAGAAATCAATATGTAAAAGTGCGCAGAGAGGAGAAAAAAGAAACTATAAAAAAGACATAATAGAAAAATGTAAAGATCAACCCAAATTATTCTAAATGTGAATGGTAAACTCAAAAATAAACAGGAAATGGTGAAACTATGCCAAGGAAATACAAAATACACAGAAGATCTAGAAATTGCTTAGGTCATGAACAATCACTTCGAATCTGTTTTCACTAGAGAAAAAGTACAACATTGGGGTTAAGGAGGCGAAGTGTAATCTCCTCCCATGAGGGAAATAATAACACAAAAATATAATGGAGCAATTAATGAACCTTGATGTTAGGGAACTGCACAGCCTAGATGGAATTGCAAACTGGATACTAAAAGAATGCAAAGAAGAACTAATGGACAAAATATACAACATAAGTTGCTCACTCAAAGAAGGAAAAATACCAAAGGACTGGAAAAATGCCAACATTGTACCAATACATAAAGGAGGAAACAAAGAAGAACCAACTAATTACAGACCAGTCTCCCTAACAAGCAGTGTAGCCAAAATTTGTGAGAAAATTATCAAGAATAGATGGGTACAACATCTGGAAGAAAACAATATAATAAACCTGAGACAGTTTGGATTCAGACAGGGAAGATCATGTACCACAAATTTAATCTCTTTTTACTCAAGACTAATAGATATAATACAAGAAAGGGATGGATGGGCTGACTGTGCTTTCCTTGACCTACAAAAGCCTTCAACAAAGCACCACACAAAAAAACTTAAAAAAAATTGAAAAAAAAAAGGAGGGATACAAAGCAACTTACTAAACTGGATGGAGGATTTCCTGCATGGTAAAAAAAAAAATGAGAATAGTACTCAGAAACGTATTCAGGTTGGAAGAAGGTGATTAGTGGAGTCCTACAAGGATCTGTATTGGTTCCAATAATGTTCACTATTTATGTGAATGACATGGATGATGATGTGAAGTGTTACACAAGCTTCTTTGCAGACAATGCTAAACTGCTGGGGAAAGTGAAAACCAAAACAGACTGCAAATCACTATAGAGAGACCTGAACAAGGTTTGTAAATGGAGTCATGAAAATGGCCCTACCACTTTCAAACTTGTCATATGAAAAGAGACTGACTAAACTGAGGTTACAGACTTTGGAACAAAGAAGAGAGGTGACCTACTGACCATCTATAGAATCATGAAAGGCACGGAAATACTTGATAGTGTGGACTTGCTAAATTGGGACAAGAGAAACACAAGATGACATGGAAAAAACTCAAAAAGGATAATTATAGACGAGATCTGAAGAAAAACAGTTTTCCCACAGAGTGGTGGACACTTGGAACAAACTGGATGAAACAATAATGTGCAAAAACCATATACTGTATGAATTTAAGAGCAAACTAGACACTGCAAGATACAAAGGCAGGACACTACGAGTATAGCTCCCCTTCCCGTAAAATACAATTAGGTAAATACCAATGCTACCTAAGAATTCTAAGGAACATGCCTGCGTGTGGAGAAAGTGTTGGTATTGATTAGGGCATGAGCATGTGCCAAGGTGTTCATGAGGAGAGCGAAGCGACGTGCACTACTTCTGGTAGCAAGAGAAACAACAGCCATCTCACTACCGTTAGAACCAAGTTTCCTGTCATCACTTCCATTACAGTCATTGTTGTCATCACAACCAACCCTGCAAAAGAATCATTAGCATCAGATGTATCGGTTGATCAATACACTGGCCCAGTTCTATCTTGCAGGAGACCTGCAGCCCCTAAGGAACATTTATATGGTTACCAGTTCACTTCA
>NC_134777.1:91634951-91659951 GCF_046742065.1 Oratosquilla oratoria
ACTGGTGAAGTGGGACCAGGTAAAGAAGAACTACAAGTAACGAGTAACAATCCAGAATGGATCAGAATTATTACAAGTAATGGTTATGAGCCTGAGCTTGTATGTTTTTTCATATCTTACTTTATTTACTTATGTTATTACTGGACGCAGGCTGTTAGGCCTCTATACCCAGATCCTCATTGGTCATTTTTCTGGTGATATTGAGAGTTGCTTCGTAATCAATTTTAACATCCTGTTTATCCCAATGCTTGTCGAGATGGCATTTGAATGAAGCCATAGTTGGAGTCTGTACAACCTGGGTAGGCAGGCTGTTGTTGTTGTTGTTGTCGTTCCCTAGACTGTCTGTCCGAGCAGTCCCGTCTCCCCAAGGAAGGCCACAGCCGAAACTGGGTTTTCCCACAAATCCTTTATAGAGTGTATGTTGTGTTGTTCGCGTGCATGATTGTGTATAATGCAGTCTTCCATTATGTGTTGTATGGTATGGGGTGAAGTGTTACATCCTGGGCAGCTGTTCACAACACGGTCGTCCAGCCTCTTCTGGTAGCTTAGAAGTGCTGGGTGGTGACCGCATCGCAGTCTGGCCAAGTGGACTCTGTCCTTACGTGGGAGAGAGGATTCAGAAGGGTGGATATCAGGGGGTCTGGCATGCAGCAGTGTGTTGTCTTTCAGTGTGTTAATGGAGCGGTGAGTGATATGATTATGAATATGTCTCCGGAGGCTGGTATTCGGTGGTTGTGGAGGAAGAGAAGAGAGTATCTGTGTGTAATAAAGGTCTTTGGGTGTAGTTTTAATGTTTCTTGGTGTGTGTGGGTGTTCTGCTATGTAGTGTAGCGGGTGTGATGTGTTTGTGGTGGCTGCAGCAAGTGTTTGTGTGCCTCTCATGTCGAGGTGGTCTTTGACTTTGAGGACTTTTGTTTCATGGTGTAAATGGTCTGTAGGTGATGTATTTGTGCAGCCTGTAATTGTTTTTAGGGCTTTGTTTTGTATGATTTGAAGGGTGTTGTGGTGTGTCTCACTGAGATTAGGAGCCCATGCAGGACTCGCATAATTCATCACTGAGCGTATGCATTGTTTGTATATTGTTATATTAGTTTCTTTGTTTTGTCCAAATGCTGTTCCAGACGTCCACAATCCTATATGTAAAATAAATTTTTTGCAGCATTTTGTTGGCTCTCCATTTATACAGTTTGTACTCATGTTCTCTGGTTATTTGTTACCTAGTTAACAAAAATGGTGTTGCTCCTTCATATTCACCATGCATCATCTTGTATGTCTCAATCATATCTCCCCTAGCTCTTCTGTAGACCAATGAAGGCAAATCTACTTTTTTCAGTCTTTCCTCATATCTCAGGTTCTTTAGACCAGGACTCATCCTTGTAGCCCTTCTTTGGACATGTTTAATAGCTCTTGTATCTTTTTGTTATCCAAGGGCTCCAGACTGCTTGAGACTTGAGTGTATTCCAGGATGGGTCTTACCATGGCTGTGAATAGTGAACAAACATTTTTGGGTCCATATATTTCAATGTCCTACGAATGACACCCATGGTTTGGTTGGTTTTATTGATTTTGCTTTGTATGTGATAATGTGGCCTGCAAATTCAGTTTGCTGTCCACTGGTACTCTTAAGTCTTGTTCTTTTTGTGTCTATTCTAGTTCCGAGTTGTTATATGTGTTGTATCTGTAATCATAATTATTATCTACCTGTTGCCCATTTAAATGCATTACTTTACATTTATTTGGATGTAGTAACCAATACCAAGCGATTGAGATTGCTGTGATTTGCCTGTCTAATGAGTGATGGTTATGATGGTGCTTTATTCCTCACAAAACTACATTAGCAACATTTATTATACATACACTCTGCAGACAAGTTACAAATAAAGAAGTGACCCAGTACAATCAAGAGGAGCGACATCAAGAAACTGATAATTATGGCAATCATCCCGTAGAAATCTTCGTCTTCGAAAGTAAATACGACCAACGAGTATATGTGATTCACCATTTCGATATTGAATATGTGACAAGTTCGTTTAATATCCGTACCAATAATGTAAGCAATCACTGCAAATGAGCATGGAAAAATATAATTGTCCAAAAAGATATATTTCTTACATTTAAGGCATCCAATACATTATTAACCCAGAAAAATTAAACGTTATCCGAACCATACGACAGTCACAGTCACAGTGTAGGTAGTACTCAATAATTATAATGGTTACCTGTCATCTTTTTCTCGCATTACTCTTGAAGTTAACCATCCCGAGGGGTTCACCATGTGCAGACGAAGACTGTGGCAAAGGTGGTCAATTTCGTACCAAAACTCGCTACTTGCCAAGTTCCCATTGTTGTACATTTTCAGTTCCTGATTACACTTTCTGTCCCACTCCTTTCCGCTTTGTTACTGTACTCGTAACGTACGCTGGCGACTGGCGTGACGACTATCGAGTCCGTCGACGACTCGACAACCGTTATTTTTTGACACTTGAAAGTACATAAAAATATTGAATTGTAAGAAATATGTTTTATTTTAAAATACTAACTTCAAGATGTAAAGCAAAAACTTTATGTAACTTGTTTAAATCGCATGCTAAATTAATCAACAAAACCATTCTCATGAATTACATTTGATTAGGGTCGGATTAAAACTTTAGGGGACTAAGGCTGAGATGAAATATTTTCATTGCAACGGCACCGGTTCAGTAATAAGGTAGAATATCATAACAATCAGCCTTATTATTGGATCGGTGCCATTGATACCAAGGTGTCCTTAGATAAAATTATTTTGGACACCTTGGTTTTCCGCCAAAATGTCGCTTGACGCAGATGCCAAGTCCTAATTTCATTTCGTGTGTTACATGCGAAATATTTCTTTGCATGTAACCCTGAAAGAGTTCGAGTTGATGAGCCATATTAAGGCAGATATAGACATCTTAAGTTACTTATACGAACAACAAAGTACATACATACATACACCAAAGGCTTTTTCCCCTTACACGTAGGGTAGCCAAAAAAGAAAAAGGCATAGAAACCACTCCCACCCATTCCATTTCCTATGTACTACACTCCCCTCCACCCTCCTCCCTCCCTCTTTTCTTGGCATCTCCTGGATGCCGGGTCATCCCTGCATCCTGTCCACTGCCCTGGGTCAGAAGCAATGTCGCAAGACACAGCACATCCTTAGCAAGGCCGCTTCATAAATTCTGCGACCCCCCCCCCTCTCCGTCCCCTCATTCAGAAAAGGAGAAGACGGGGAGAGATCTCTTCGGGCTACGTTAAATTTTTCTCATACATACTTCCTCATCCCCCATCCCCCACCCACTCCCCCTCATGCATCACAGTCTCATCTATATACAACCCTTCTCCATTCACCCCTACCTTCTGTCCTCTCCTGTCCTTCCTCCACATACATTCCTTTCTTTTGTAATGCCTCTTTCACCCCGTCCATCCATCTCATCCTAGGACGCTCCCTCATATTCCCTCCTTCCACCTCTGTCACTTCTTTTACTAATCTTTCTTCACTCATTCTTTCCATGTGTCCAAACCATCCTAACCAAAGTAAAACTGTAAATTGCGTTCACGTTCCTCCTATATACTCGTAAATGTTTGTACCCAACTTTGGACGTATTTTCACGTTGATTCACGGTATCCCACGTTATTTCCCCTTTCTTCGGTTTTTTCATATCATCATTATCATTATTGTCATTATTATAATAATAATAATAATTATTATTATTATTATAATTATTATTGTCATTATTATTATTATTATTATTATTGTTATTATTATTATTATTATTATTATTATTATTATTATTATTATTATTATTATTATTATTATTATTATTATTATTATTATTATTATTATTATTATTATTATTATTATTATTATTATTATTATTATTATTATTATTATTATTGTTGTTATTATTATTATTATTTATTATTATCATTATTATTGTTATTATCATCATTATTATTATTATTATTATTGTTATGGCTATTATTATTATCATTATTGTTATTATTATTATTATTATTATTATTGTTATTGTTATTATTATCATTAATATTATTACTGCTACTATTATCATGATGATTATTATTATTATTATTATTATTATTATTATTATTATTATTATTATTATTATTATTATTATTATTATTATTATTATCATTATTATTATTATTATTATTATTATTATTATTATTATTATTATTATTATTATTATTATTATTATTATTATTATTACTATTATTATCATTATCATTATTATTGTTATTATTATTATTACTATCATTATCATTATTATTATTATTATTATTATTATTATTATTATTATTATTATTATTATTATTATTATTATTATTATTATTATTATTATTATTATTATTATTATTATTATTATTATTATTATCATTATTATTATCATTATTATTACTATTATTATTATTATTATTATTATTATTATTATCAATATTATTATTATTACTATTATTATTATGTGGGTAAAAGTTAAAATAAATGAGGATTAAAAAGTAAGGTGATGAGATGTACGAAGGGAGAGGATGGTAGCAAATTGGAAGTAAGTATTAAGAGTGAAAGATTGGAGGAAGTGAATAGCTTTAGATACTTGGGTGAGTGTGTGGCGGGAAAGGAGTGGAGGTGGAGGTAGAATGTAGATTGAGAGTGGCACGTAAATGCCTTGGAGGATTAAAAAGTGTAATGAGAAATAGACATTTGGGAATGGATACTAGGGGAGATTGTATGAAGGAGTGATTGTCCCAACAGCACTGTATGGGGCAGAAACATGGAACATAAGAGAGGAAAAGAGGAAGAGTTTGGATGTTTGAGATGAAATGCTTGAAAAGTATGATAGGAGTTATTAGGCTGGATGGAGTGAGAAACGAAGAGGTGAGGAGGAAAACGGGGGTGGAAAGGGAGTCGGGAGATAGGGTTGATGAAAGAGTATTGGGACGGTCTGGGCACATGGAAAGAATGAGTGAAGAAAGATTAGTAAAAGAAGTGTGGAAGGCAGAGGTGGAGGGAGTGAACATGATGGGGCAACCAAGTATGAGATGAATGGATGGGGTAAAGGGGGAACTGGGAAAGAGGGGAATTTCTGTTGAGGAAGGGAACGAGAAGAGAGAGGATAAGGGTGAGCGGAGAATGGTTGTGTATGGATGATGCTGTGATGCACGGAAGGGGGTGGATGGGGGGTTTGGGGAGTGAAGGAGTATGTGTGAATGACATTTTGACGCAGCCCGAAGGGATTTCTCCCCGTCTTCTCTTTTTCTTCATAAAGGGATGGAGAGGGTGGGGTAGCTTTTTAAATGAAGCGGCCTTGCTGAGGATGTGCTGTGTCTTGCGACACTGCCTCTGACCCATGGCAGTGGGCGAGATGCAGGGATGACCCGTCATTCAGGAGGAGACAAGAAAAGAGGGAGGGAGGGTGGGGTGGTGAATGGGAGTGGTGTATGTGGGGATGGAATGGGTGGGAGTGAATTTATGCCTTTGACTTTGACTACTTCCCTTGTAAGGAGGAAAAAGCGGTCGGTATATATACGTATATATGTATTATTATTATTATTATTATTATTGTTATTATTATTATTATTATTATTATTATTATTATTATTATTATTATTATTATTATTATTATTATTATTATTATTATTATTATTATTATTATTATTATTATTATTATTATTATTATTATTATTATTATTATTATTATTTTTATTTTTATTATTATTATTATTATTATTATTATTATGATTATTATTATTGTTATTATTATTACCATTATGATGATGATTATTATTATTATTATTATTATTATTATTATTATTATTATTATTATTATTATTATTATCATTATTATTATTATTATTATTATTATTATTATTATTATTATTATTATTATTATTATTATTATTATCATCATCATTATTATTATTATTATTATTATTATTATTATTATTATTATTATTATTATTATTATTATTATTATTATTATCATCATTGTTATTGACTATTTTTTTTAAGTACCTTTACGATGTCCACCGTTTCCCAAACAATTCCTATGGGAGGAATATGGTAACTTACCCATGCAATGAACTCTGCTCCACCATATAAACACCGAGAAACTTATGAGGTCATCATTTGCAAGAAAAAGCGTAGGAGAAGCTCCCCAGGTATCCTATACCTGTCATGGATCATACCTTGAGATCCTGCATCTGTTATCTCCTTATCTCCCTTTTCTTCCTTATCTCCCAACTAAGAGAAGGATAGTAGGATCCCAAGGCGAGGCTCGGGGACAGGATAAGGACTCATTTCATAAGGATCCTGGACTGTGGTTTACCAGAGGCTCTATCCTTTTGGACAAGCTTGTGCATTTGGTGAAGATGTTGGACTCCTTCCATAGGCCTACCATGTGGCACTTAATCAATCTTGTATTCTGGTCTCAGACAGTTATTTCAGGTGTCTCCGTGGCAACCTCACTGGTAAGGAAGAGAATTATCTTAGTAAGAGTTTTGCTGTATCCTATAGAGAGGATATATGGGAGCGGGGGAGATATGGTTACAAGGAAGTTTCCATGGTACCACCACTCTTCTCGAGAATTCCTTAAGAAAAAATTCAAAATATGCATCACGATACAGTACTTATCAATGAGTGATACCTTATTCATTTGCTTCAAATCCGTATCCTTTTGCTATGCACCATCTCATGATGGCATCCCCAGCAATGAACGGGCGGACAGGGCGACCTAATTATCTAGCTCTATATGCACCTATGTTCGTCCTTGAATTGAATTGAATTGAATTGAATTTTATTCGGATACAATCATACATACAATAAGTACAATACATACAAGACTCAATATTATACACAGTATATATAATTGTACATCCGAGGATGGCACAGAAAGTCAAAAGACTTATTTCCACTGTGGTCCTCATATTACAATTAGGAAAGGATTATCATAGAAAAGCTAGGTTATACGAAGTGTAAATTAGGATTATAAGAAGTGTAAATTAAACATATAAACTATTTTCTTCCGAGAGAACAGTGTCTAAAAGATAACATTTAACTGATTTTTTAAAACTACTTTTAGATACAATTGATTGAATGTTGGTCGGTAAAGAGTTCCAAGCAATAGCACCAGTGTATTTGAAAGTACTTTTCCCTAACGAACTATTAAACCTAGGTACAATGACAGATGACCTACTAGAACGAGTTCTCAGGGAACGAGCATTTCTGACAAGTGTAAACGTATCTGACAAATAACTGGGACAAGAGTCGTTCACAATTTGGTGAACATGATTAAGCTTTAACTGAGCAACACGTTTCTCAACAGGTAACCAAATTAACAGTTTAAAATTCGTATAATATAGATGAGTACGTGGATGAATTTTCAAAACGGTCCTGATTAGTTTGTTTTGACATATTTGAAGATTACTCTTAGATTTTTTAGATAGGTTGCTATACCAGGAAGAACAAGCATAGTCAATATGACACTGGACCAGGGCTGAAGCTAGTAACTTCATTGTCTCTACATCTAGGTATTTTTGTATTCTTGCCAAAAATTTTGTTCTGGAGCTGACCCTTTTAATTATTTTTTGTGCCATAACTTCTCCCGACACATTTTGATCAATTTCTGTTCCAAGATATTTGACAACAGACCTAGGTTGAATACTAGTATCATTACATTGGATATTGAAGTTGGGAGCATTTTTGAGTTTTTGATTGGAGCCAAAGAGAATGGATTCTGTTTTACCTAGATGTAGAGACAATTTGTTATCCAACAACCACTTGCTGACATTCAATAACTCTTCACTGAGTAACGTCTCAATCCTATTTACATCTTTGCCAGAAACTAGTAAGGCTGAATCATCGGCATACAACAGCAGTTTACAGTTCACAGCAGCTTTCATGTCATTCACATACAAAAGAAACAACAGCGGACCTAAAATGCTACCCTGTGGGACACCACATGTTATTTTTGCTGCTTTTGATGTTGAACCATTTACATTCACAATCTGTTCTCGACCTGTTAGATAAGACCTCATCCAATTAACAACATCTGATTTGAAGCCTAACGCTTGTAGTTTGAATAATAGAATATCATGATTTACAGTATCAAAGGCTTTCTGGAGATCTAGCATAACCATTCCACAGTAATTACCTCTGTCAATTTCACCTTTGATGTAATCAGTCAAATTGATCAAACATGCATCAGTAGAATATGATTTTCGAAAGCCTGATTGTAAATCATAGAACAAGTTATTGCTTTGAATATATTCATAAACCTGGTTATAAACAACTCTTTCCAAGACCTTCGATATAATACCGAGCACTGAGACTGGCCTATAGTTACCGGAATCTGTTTTGCTACCCTTCTTGTACAAAGGAGTAATTTTTGCTAATTTAAAATCTTTGGGAACTTTGCCCTGTTGAATCGAAGTATTGATTATGTGAGTGATACAGGGAGTAATCTGCTCAGCTGAGTCATTCACAAATCTGGCTGGAATATTATCTAGTCCGGTAGCCTTAGACCTGTTAACAGTCTTCAACATTTTATACACATCTACATTAGCAACCGTAGACAGAGCAAAGGTGTCATAGGATACACCCTTATTCCAATAATGATTGTTAATGTGTTCTTGGCCAAAATGACCTGAAGGTACTGGTAAATTATTTACGAGGGTGGTAGCAATGGTGGTGAAAAAGGAGTTAAATTTTTGAGCCACCGCTACTTTGTCGAAAGTAACGATCCCATTAACATTAAGACCAATGTTACTACTTTTGGATTTTAGATTTTTGGAAGAACCTAACTGTTTGATTGTTTGCCATAGTTTTTTGGGATTGTTTTTGTTGGTTTGGAGAGAATCTTTGTAATATCCTACCTTAGCTCTGTCTACCATAACCTGAACCTCGTTCCGTAACTTCTTATACATAGCGAAAACAGATTGATCTTTTGTTTTCTTATACTCTTTTAAAGCCTTATCTCTCCTGTTGATCATTTTCAAGATGTCACCAGAAAACCACGGCTCGGAACGTTGTTTTATTCTGATTGATTTTACTGGAGCTAATTTGTCTAATACCCCCTTGAACAGTGCTTTAAAATTATTCCAAGCTTGATCAACATCTGTACAATTGACGACTGAAAACCAGTTAACCTCGGACAACCTTTCGCAGAACAATTCCTTGCTGTAATGCTTAAGAGAACGAACTTTTATGGTTTTATGCTGATTGATTTGTTGTTTGGAAACTTTCCTGATACAATACGTTGCTCTATGGTCACTCAAACCAATATCAATTACTCCACTAGAACATATTTTCTGAACATCTGATACCAAAATAAGATCAATAACAGAATTAGCAGTGGCACATACTCTGGTGGGTTCTGTGATAATTTGTTTCAGATCATTCATTGAACAGAATGACTTTAGCGCATTATGCAGAGTATTCGAGGTTGATTCTACATGAGTATTCAAGTCGCCAGTTATAATCACTTCATTGTTCAGAAAGTCTGTGGAATTGGAACACAAATCCTCAAGCTTACTATAGAAGTCATGTTGCCAGGGCGGTCTATAGCAGGCACCTACGAGGATAGGCTTAGATTTTGGCAAGAGAATGTTTATCCACAAAGCCTCTAACTCACTGTTCATGTCTGTCCGTTGCTCCAACGCGATGTCGTTGCGTATGTAGACAGCCACGCCGCCTCCAGCCCGGTTACGATCTCTCCTCACGATGGTGTAGTTGTTTATCTCTACCTCCGGATCCGCTATCGTATCGTCCAGCTTGGTCTCGGTGAAGCATAATACTGCAGGGGTAGTCCTCCGGGTAATCTCTCTTACCTCGTCCAATTTTGACGTCAGGCTGCAAATGTTCAAGTGAACAATTTGTAGGCCCTTGCTCGACAAACAGGACAGCTTGGCATCCATCTCATCAGCCCTTACGGGGCCAGGGCATTGATGAATGTCGCCAGATAATAGCAGACATATTGCTATTATAACACTGTTGCTTCCGGGTTTGATGTTGCTTACCTCGGAAGTACACGAATGTGTTCCGACCCTGACCTTGGTGCTGCGCTTGGTAATGGAAGAGGGCGATAGTAGGTGTTTGTATACTGTATAGTCCATCGGCCAAATCCAAAGTGTTTGCAACAGCCCTCACAAGTCAAATAGTTCTCAATCCGATCTTTAACCTTATGGTCGTATTTTGGAACCTCTGAACTTCTCAACCGACCCGAAAAGTTGATGAAAATCACTAATACCTGGAGGGCCAAAATGATGCCAACTTTATCCTTCATCATGATGTTATATATTCGAATAAAGTACGTACGTTAGGTTATGATACAGCTGACGACATGCAGCTAGAATTATCTTGGACGAGGCATACAGATCGAGTTCCATAAACACCGTATGGCTTGCAGTGGATGCGAGGGAGGGGGAAGAGGTTAATAACTGGGAGGTTAGTAACTGTTGATCTCAAGTCCAATGCGTGAGGTAGCCATGATGCTTTGTGCGAGGGACGCTTGGTCGCTTGGGTTTGTTTACGAAATTGGGTTTGCTTACAAAGTTGGATTTACGGGATTTCGCTTAGATGATACACTTCACTTTCACTTTCACTCGATTGTGTCTTTGTTTTTGTGCGTGTGTGTACTAATTTATTGAATAAACTCTTCAATAAACCTTAAATACGAAGATAAATACGGAGCACTGTGTATGCGTCTGACCTGACCTGACCTCCCTCCAACGTCATTGAAATTATCCTTACATCAACACAACCGACGTTTTGAAAGCGCAGGAGATAAACCTACGCGGCATCCCGTTTATACTACCACATACATTGCTGGCATGCCCAACTTACAGAACTTTTTGTCACAAATAATACTCCCTCATCTGCCCCTCCAACAACAATTATCACTGCAACATATTTTGGATGATGAAACAACATCTTTCCACAGCCTCCTACAAAACACAGATATTCTAACCAAGATATTAAGACTTCGCAATACAGCGAGATATTTCTATTTTTACACGCTGACATAATACACCAACAGTACGCTCCTGCAGCCAAATGAAAATATACTTGCAAATTGGGCTACCCTTGACTTAACAAACAAACAAATATGGAATAACGTACGACAGAGGTAAGATATTTTCAATAAAGACAGAAGTACTGGTAAATCATTGCAGTCCATCATGGAGGTTTTGACCAAAACCGTGTCCGCCCAAGGAGTGCTCCTTTCGAGCATCATGAGGGACACAAGCAAGACAGGCTGGCCACAACAAGTGCTACCCACCCAGATGGGTCAGCAATATCCATGGCACACAGCAGTGACCAATCACTAGAAAGCATCATCATGGGCAATATACAGGGCCTCTATCCTAAATCAAACCAAACAAAGGTACCATTCCTTCAAGAACTAGCAGCCCTAGAGGATCCCATGTTTATTGCCCTCACAGAAACCCACCTACATCAAGAGGATAAAAATGCTGAAATTAGTATAGCAAATTACATCCCCTTCAGGGCAGACAGAGATAGTAGAAGTCATGGAGGAGCTATGCTCTACATAAGAAATTACCTTACTCCAGGCACAAAACAAATCCTAACTATCTCAGGCAATCACATAGAACTAATAGGTGTCCATATCTACCACCTAGACTTAATAATCATAAACTGCTACCGACTACCTAGGTGCCCCTCACAAAAGTTCAAATTAACTATGGACAAGGTATCAAAGACACTGGAAGATTACCCACCTCCCACCCCAGACATCATATTGTGCGGAGATTTCAATTTTCCAAATATGCAGTGGCCAGTTGAGGATCAAATTCAAGCAAGAGCCCTACTAGAAATGGCTGAGAGAACCCTCCTCACTCAACAAATAACAACACCCACAAGAGGGAATAATACCCTGAACTTGTATGTCACAAACAATCACGACTCAGTGATTAATTACAGTACGGAAGAAACCATACTCTCTGACCACAAACTAATAAAAATAAACTCGGCGTACAAGAAAAATAGGACTGGGATATCAGAAAATGACAGCTCAGATACATCGCCCTTCGCCGAATATAATTTCTTCAACGAAAATATAGAGTGGATTGAAATTAACAAACACATTGATGACATTAAATGGGATCAAATTATGGAGGATGAGGACCCTAACACTATGCTCCAAATCCTACTTGAAAAGCTATAAGAGCTATGCCACCTATATATTCCAAAAAGAAAAACTCAGAGAAATAGCCACGCCAACATTCCCCGAGATAGGCGAATATTGATGAGAAAGAGAATGAAACTCAACAATCAGCTCTCTAAAATACATAATGTCATAAGCAAAACTGCAATTCAGAGAAAACTAAGAATAATCGAAGAAAATGTATTGCAATCACACACAGACCAAAGAGTACGAGAGGAAAACCAAGCAGTAAATAAGATTAAGTATAACCCCAAATACTTTTTCAGCTACTGCAAAAGATACTCCAAAACAGACACAAATTGGCCCACTAAAAAATGCCACAGGGACGATAGAAAAAGGCCCTGCAGCGACCTGTGACCTGTTATTGCAACAATATAACAGTGTCTTTAGCTCCCCATGTCAGCATAAAATTGTACAAAACCCAGGAGAATTCTTCGCGGAGAACCCTGAACAGCTGCAAATCACCGACTTGGACATCACAGCTGAAGACATACAGTCTGCAATAAAAGAACTGAGACCAAATGCAGCTGCTGGACCAGATGGAGTACCAACCATGCTACTCCTAAACTGTAGAAACACCCTGGGAATATCGCTGCTTAGACTATGGAAAAAGTCCCTATACACAGGAATAATCCCGGAGCTCCTCAAAACTGCCACTGTGTCCCTAATATACAAGGGCGGTGACAGATGCATCCCTAAAAACTATAGACCAGTTGCTCTAACATCACACCTGATCAAGATCTTTGAAAAGAGTGTTCGCAACAATATAGTGAAGTACATGGAGGATAACCAACTATTCAATGGCAACCAGCACGGCTTCAGAAAAGGAAGATCCTGCTTATCAAAGCTCCTAGCTCATCATGATTGGGCCCTCCAAACCTAGCTGAGGAGAAGAACGTAGATGTAGTGTTCCTTGATTTTGGAAAGGCCATTGATAAAGTGGACCATGGAATACTGGTACACAAACTTAGGGACCTTAGCATCACAGGGAAATTGGGCGTGTGGATCCATGCATCTCTCACAGGACGCCTACAGACAGTCTCGGTAGGAGGGTCCCAATCACAAAAAGCACAGGTAATCAGCGGTGTACCCCAAGGCTCTGTATTGGGCCCACTCCTATTCCTGATCTACATGGGAGACATAAATGAGGGAGTGAATGGCTCTAGCCTCTCCTCATTTGCCGACGACACCAGTCTGAGCCTACCAATCACCAGTACTGAAGATGTACCTAACCTCCAGAGAGACCTAGACACTGTATATGCCTGGGCCTCAAGAAATAATATGGTCTTCAATGAAGAAAAAATTGAAATACTGTGGCATGGACAACATCAAGCAATAAAAACTGAAACAAACCTACTCACAGAAGGAGGCCATGAAATTAGCGCACTTCAGACCGCTAAATGCCTGGGGGTACATCTGGGAGAAGACTGCACATTTCACCACCACATAGCCGAAACTGTGAGAAGAGCGAGAGGGATGGCAGGCTGGGTACTCAGAACCTTCTACACCAGAGTACCCAAAATAATGTTGACCCTTTGGAACACCATGATTCAGCCACTCTTAGACTACTGTAACCAGCTGTGGTCCCCTCACAAAAGAGGGGAAATTCAGCAATTAGAAGCTGTCCAACGCTCTTACACCAGGCAAATCAAAGGAATGAGGGAATTAAACTATTGGGGACGTCTTAAAATGTTGGGGCTCTACTCTTATCAATGAAGAAGAGAAAGGTATCGTGCAATCTATGTGTGGAAAATAATTGAAGGCAAGGTACCTAACCCAGCACCCCATTCACTGTAGCCTTGTAGCACTGAACGTGCAGGGAGGAAAATAACAAGAAAAACAATACCAACCAAAGCTCCGGAAAGGATCAAGACCCTGCTAATGAATAGCCTGAGCCATGAAGGTCCAAAGATCTTTAATGCACTCCCGAGAGAAATAAGAGATATCACTGGCTGTACAGTGGACAGAATAAAGGCTGGACTAGATAAATTCCTATCATCAGTACCAGACGAACCACCTGTACCAGGCTACACTGCTGGATGCCGGTCGACAAACACCATACCAGACCAGGTGATCTAAGAAATTGGACACCAGGAATGGTAACAGTGGCGGATCACCGTGGTTGTGAAGAGGTCTTCTAGACATATCCAAGTAAATCCAAGTAGATCCAAGTACTCCACTTGTCCATCTTATTCATGTCGAGGAAATAGGGAATTTATACACATCACTTAAACTAATTTCGTTTTCTTTATTTATTCTTTTATCATAGAAAATTATCTAGTGCTCTAATGTTAAGGGGTAACATTACTAGCTGACTACTAGCAGCCAGAATCCAGTTTGCAGCAGTTTCGCTTCCTGGCCATGCACTCAATGTCGAATGCTTGTTTCTACCATTTGTCCTTGTCGCCCGAGTACAACAGATGTAAACTCAAGCTCCTTGCACAAACACCACGGCGCGATGGCGCAGTGGTAGCATTCGCGGCCGCCACGACAGCGGTCCGGGTTCTAATCCCGCCCAGGGCTGAAATAATTTCAGTATCACTGCGCTGTGAATCGTTACTCCAACTATCGTGGGTGGGGAGTTGGGTGTGTGTATGCGTGTAAGGTCACATCATTACCCATAGATCGGTCATGTATGAGCTCTGAGCTCTCTTCCGGGAGGGTAATAGCTGTCGATCACTAGCCCAACACGTGATCCAAGACCATGGTGAATCACATACACAATAATTTCAGCATCGCTGCGCTGCGAGTCGTTACTCTAACTCTCGTGGGCGGGGAGTTGGGTGTATATGTGTGCGTGTAAGGTCACAGCATTACCCATAGATCGGTCATATACTGTATGAGCTCTGAACTCTCATCCGGGAGGGCAATATCTATCGATCACGAGCCCAACATGTGATCCAAGACCATGGTGAATCACAGACACACACACACACACACACACACACACACACACACACACACACACACACACACACACACAACACACACGCATGTGCGTGTGTTGTGTGTGTGTGTGTGTGTGTGTGCATTCACTTGGTCTTTGGATCACGTGTTGGACTCGTGATCGACAGCTATTTCCCTCCTGGAAGAGAGCTCAGAGCTCGTAGGTCCGATCTATGGGTAATGCTATGACCTTGCACACACACACACCCCAACTCCCCGCCCACGAGAGTCAGAGTAACGACCCGAAGCGCAGCGGTACCGTGTGTGTGTGTGTGTGTGTGTGTGTGTGTGTGTGTGTGTGTGTGTGTGTGTGTGTGTGTGTGTGTGTGTGTGTGTGTGTGTGTGTGTGTGTGTGTGTGTGCGTGTGTGTAGACACGCGCGCACACTAAAACTCATTTAACATTCCCCTACACAGCTAAGCCTCTTGAGGATGAAGGGTTATTGCCGGATCCCGCCAGGCTCCAGTGAAATTCGTTTTGATATAATTTCAGTCACAAACAAAAACTCTTTGATATGCATTATATATATTGAACTAGCACCATTCAGAACCTTCTCTTGACTTCCGTTGTACAGTCAATCAATACTTATGTTCAATGTCAACTCATGACGCTGGTAAACAAATTGCTTCCGGGTTGAATTTACCTCATCTGTTAAATTTGTTTGCTTACTTGGATATATGTAGTTACTGGATAGGTTTAAGTAAAATAAGTTGAACTTTTAATTGTATTTACTTTCATTACGCAGGCAAATATATGTAGTAGCTTTACGGCGGCTAGGATGGGATGTGTCTTCGGATGAAATGGGCAGCCAAAACTACATTCAAATTTGACCAAAATTAGTGGAAACAAAGAAAAATTTTAAGAACTTATTGGTATTACGTTAATTAAAAAAAAATCAAGAAATTATTTTTCTCTGCTTTCCTCAAAGAAAATTTATATTAGAACAATGTTGATTAAGAATCCAAGATTTGAAAATTACCATTACAGTGAGGATTCAGACCATCAATCATGATTGATATGTAAGCCTACATTGTGTCATTTTGGAATATATAATTACCATCATTTCGGCTTTCCATAAATGCAATCATCTTCATTCGATATAAAAACAATAGGAGCCCCTGAAGTTTGAGCACAAATTTGGAAAAATCCTACAATAATAAGAACATAAGAATAAAGGAGACTGCAAGAGACCATAAGACCTACACTAGGCAGCTCCGTATCCATCACCACCTGTCATCCCCATTCATAAATTTGTCTAATCGTTTCTTAAAGCAACTGATAGTTTCAGCGCTTACCACATGGTTACTAAGTTTATTCCATTCGTCGACCACCCTATTAGTAAACCAATTCTTGCCTATTTCCTTTTTAAATCTAAATTTGTCCAGTTTATAACCATTACTGCGAGTCCTGCCCTGTTGCTTTAATATGATGACCTTGTTTGCATCACCCTTGTTAAAGCCTTTGATCCACTTGAACACCTCTATTAGATCATCCCTCACTCTGCGTCTTTCCAGAGAGTGTAAGTTAAGGTGCCTAAGCCTCTTTTCGTAAGGGAAATTCCTGAGTCCATGTATCATTTTGGTCATTCTTCTCTGTACTGATTCTAGTGAACTGATGTCCATTCTGTAGGACGGAGACCAAAACTGTACCGCATAGTCAAGGATGGGTCTAACTATTGCTAGATAGAGTTTAATAATTACCTCTGCACTTCTATTCGTTACCGCCCTAGCAATGAAACCTAATGTTCTGTTAGCCTTATTCCTGGCGCTAATGCACTGTTTCCTGGTTTAAGGTCCGGACTCACTAGAACTCCCAAGTGTCTCTCGCACTCAGTTTTCTCTAAAATCGTGTTATCTAAGCTATATCTATTTTCGTGGTTATGTAGCCCTACGTTTAACACGCTACACTTAGAGGTATTGAAGTTCATTTGTCATATCACGGACCTTATGAACAATTTGTTAAGATCATCCTGCAGAATCTCTGCGCCGTCTCCTGACCTAATTAGGCGTCCTATTTTAGTGTCGTCCGCAATAATGACAGTAAAAAATTTTTTTAGTAACAATAACAATAACAATAACAATAACAATAATAACAATAACAATAACAATAACAATAACAATAACAATAACAATAACAATAACAATATCAACGAAAATAAAAACAATAACAATGAAAATCATACCTTAATAAACAATATAAAAGTAATGTGGATAATAAACCTTACTAAACAGTATTATAGTTTATACTACCAAGGTTGTTTCATAGAAACATAGTTAATCATATATTCACGCAAGATGCACTAATAGAAATATTCGTAAAATGATAGATATAAAAAAGAAAGCTCCTAAGACAGAAAACTCCCCTCTCACATATACACACACAAGATCGGTCATACAGGAGTTCTGAGCTCTCATCTGGGAGCGTAATAACTGTCGATCATCGGCTCGACACGTGATCCAAGACCATGGTGAATCTCACATACACACAGACACACAGACACACACACACGACTCCTTGCGTGTGTGTGTATATATATATATATATATATATATATATATGTGAGTGTGTGTGTGTGTGTGTGTGTGTGTGTGTGTGTGTGTGTGTGTGTGTGTGTGTGTGCGTGCGTGCGTGCGTGCGTGTATGTGTGTGTGTGTGTGTGTGTGTGTGTGTGTGTGTGTGTGTGTGTGTGTGTGTGTGTGTGTGTGTGTGTGTGTGTGTGTGTGTGTGTGACTCACCATATTCTTGGATCATGTGTTGGACTCGTGGTCAACAGCTATTCCCCCTCCCGGATGAGAGCTCAGAGCTCATATATGGCCCGATCTATGGGTAATGCTATGACCTTACACACACACATACAAACACACACACCCCAACGTCTTGCCCACGAGAGTCGGTGTACCGGCTCGGGGTGCAACGATACTGGTATTTCATCCCTGTGCGTGCGTGCGTGCGTGCGCGCGCACGTGTGCGTGTAAGCAATCTGCGGAACCTCACGAGTACAAACATTTTTGGTTCTCATGATGGCTTCCACGCTTGTACGAACAAAAATGACCCAATTTCGTTTTTCTCCTCCACAATTTGCTAATTTCACCTATTTCGTACAACTATTTACGTTCACATGTATGACCTATCTGTTTATTCAAGATTTTTTCTTATCTATAAGACATACAGTATTTATCTATCATTCATCTTATACTATAATTTATTATTAATTATATATCTATTATTCATTGAAATATTTATGACAAAATAGGTAAAAGTGTTGATTCTATTATAAGGATCGACACTACCGAGACAACCAATTTTATAGATGGATATTCAAAGCAAAATTAGCAATTGTAACCCCTACGGACCAGAATCACCCAGCATTCAATTAGGATTGAAAACTGGCCTCTACAATAGTAAAATGAACAATAAAATAAAACTGAATAAATATATGAAAATAGAAAATAAAATTTGATTTTCACTATTCGTCCCTGTTGCAGCCCTCCTTATGGATTTTCATTCTGGCCAGGAACAGAAGACTTTATTCAGCTGAGGGAGAGCACCCAGCCAGCCGGTCGGCATCCAATCCTTTTTTTCCTTTCCGTGCCGACCGGCTGACCTCCATTCCATTCAGCTATAGCTTTTCCTTCTTTCCCGACCGGCTGGCATCGTTCCTCTACGCTTTCTCGTCCAGCCGGTCTCCTTTGGTTTCCTTTCAGTATAACTTTCCAGCTTTCCAGGACGGCAGGCCTCGATCCTTTGCGCTTCCTTGGCCAGCCGTCCTCCCGTACTCTTCTGCTCTTCTTTTCGACGTCCCCAGCCGACCGGTTTTCTTTCCTTTTTTCGCTTTCTTAACCGGTCGGCCTCCTTTCCAAGCAGCTATATCACACTCTCTTCCCGGTCGGCCAGCCACGTTCCTTTTCGATTTTCAGGCCAGCCGACCTCCTTATGTTTTCCTTCTTGATGTACTTTTCGAGCGTTCCCGACCGGCTGGCGGATCTTGTCCTCTTGGTCCCTTGTCGCCGCCAGCCGGTCTCCGATCCAGTCAGTCAATCGATCTTGTCCCCCAGTTGTGGAGGACCTGGAGCGGAGCGAACGATTCGTCGCCGCACCGAGGAGGACATCAGAGATGGTCCAACTGCTCCGACCCGGAAACAGCGAGGATCCTTCTTGCGTTGTTTTTTGTTTTCTGTCGTCAGGCGATTTTATTCAGCTCAAGTCAAGGCTCGCAGGAGTTTCTGGGGGTAGAGCCCGTCTCCTTTAATTTCTGCATGACGGAGTATTCATTCTAGTTTGGCGCCATGCCATCTTATTCAATCTAAACAAATCCCTCCCTAGTTTCGAGAACAAGTGTGTGTGTGTGTGTGTGTGTGTGTGTGTGTGTGTGTGTGTGTGTGTGTGTGTGTGTGTGTGTGTGTGTGTGTGTGTGTGTGTGTGTGTGTGTGTGTGTGTGTGTGTGTGTGTGTGTGTGTGTGTGTGTGTGTGTGTGTGTGTGTGTGTGTGTGTGTGTGTGTGTGTGTTTGAGGAATTTGCGGAGCCACACGAGTACAAATATCCATGGTTGTCATTTAACTTGATAATGACTTCCAGGTTTGTACAACAAAAAAGAACCTAATCTTTGTTTTTTCTCACCTGTTTGCTAATTTCACCAATTTAGTACAAACTGTACATTGAAATTTGACCAAAATTAGTGGAAACAAAGAAAATTTTTAAGAACTTATTGGTATTACGTTAATTGAAAAAAAACAACAAGAAATTATTTTGCTCTGGTTTCCTCAAAGAAGACTTATATCAGAACAATGTTGATTAAAAATCCAAGATTTGAAAATTACCATTACAGTGAGGATTCAGACCATCAATCATGATTGATATGTAAGCCTACATTGTGTCATCATTTTGGAATATATAATTACCATCATTTCGGCTTTCCATAAATGCAATCATCTTCATTCGATATAAAAACAATAGGAGCCCCCGAAGTTTGAGCACAAATTTGGAAAAATCCTACAATAATAAGAACATAAGAATGAAGGAGACTGCAAGAGACCATAAGGCCTACACTAGGCAGCTCCGTATCCATCACCACCTGTCATCCCCATTCATAAATTTGTCTAATCGTTTCTTAAAGCAACTGATAGTTTCAGCGCTTACCACATGGTTACTAAGTTTATTCCATTCGTCGACCACCCTATTAGTAAACCAATTCTTGCCTATTTCCTTTTTAAATCTAAATTTGTCCAGTTTATAACCATTACTGCGAGTCCTGCCCTGTTGCTTTAATATGATGACCTTGTTTGCATCACCCTTGTTAAAGCCTTTGATCCACTTGAACACCTCTATTAGATCATCCCTCACTCTGCGTCTTTCCAGAGTGTAAGTTAAGGTGCCTAAGCCTCTTTTCGTAAGGGAAATTCCTGAGTCCATGTATCATTTTGGTCATTCTTCTCTGTACTGATTCTAGTGAACTGATGTCCATTCTGTAGGACGGAGACCAAAACTGTACCGCATAGTCAAGGATGGGTCTAACTATCGTTAGATAGAGTTTAATAATTACCTCTGCACTTCTATTCGTTACCGCCCTAGCAATGAAACCTAATGTTCTGTTAGCCTTATTCCTGGCGCTAATGCACTGTTTCCTGGTTTTAAGGTCCGAACTCACTAGAACTCCCAAGTGTCTCTCGCACTCAGTTTTCTCTAAAAGCGTGTCATCTAAGCTATATCTATTTTCGTGGTTATGTAGCCCTACGTTTAACACGCTACACTTAGAGATATTGAAGTTCATTTGCTATTTCACGGACCTTATGAACAATTTGTTAAGATCATCCTGCAGAATCTCTGCGTCGTCTCCTGACCTAATTAGGCGTCCTAGTTTAGTGTCGTCCGCAATAATGACAGTAAAAAAAAAAAAAAAAAAAAAAAAAAAAAAAAATCAATAACAATAACAATAACAATAACAATAACAATGAAAATAAAAACAATAACAATAGCAATGAAAATCATATCTTAATAAACAATATAACAGTAATGTGGATAATAAAACCTTATTAAACAGTATTATAGTTTATAGTACCAAGGTTGTTTCATAGAAACATAGTTAATTATATATTCACGCAAGATGCACTAATAGAAATATTCGTAAAATGATAGATATAAAAAAGAAAGCTCCTAAGACAGAAAACTCCCCTCTCACATATACACACACAAGATCGGTCATACAGGAGTTCTGAGCTCTCATCTGGGAGCGTAATAACTGTCGATCATCGGCTCGACACGTGATCCAAGACCATGGTGAATCTCACATATACACAGACACACACACACGACTCCTTGCGTGTATATATATATACATATATATATATATATATATATATATATATATATATATATGTGTGTGTGTGTGTGTGTGTGTGTGTGTGTGTGTGTGTGTGTGTGTGTGTGTGTGTGTGTGTGTGTGTGTGTGTGTGTGTGTGTGTGTGTGTGTGTGTGTGTGTGTGTGTGTGTGCGTGTGTGTGTGTGTGTGTGTCTGTGTGTGACTCACCATATTCTTGGATCATGTGTTGGACTCGTGGTCAACAGCTATTCCCCCTCCCGGATGAGAGCTCAGAGCTCATATATGGCCCGATCTATGGGTAATGCTATGACCTCACACACACACATACAAACACACACACCCCAACGTCTTGCCCACGAGAGTCGGTGTACCGGCTCGGAGTGCAACGATACTGGTATTTCATCCCTGTACGTGCGTGCGTGCGTCCGCGCGCGTGTGCGTGTAAGCAATCTGCGGAACCTCACGAGTACAAACATTTTTGGTTCTCATGATGGCTTCCACGCTTGTACGAACAAAAATGACCCAATTTCGTTTTTCTCCTCCACAATTTGCTAATTTCACCTATTTCGTACAACTATTTACGTTCATATGTATGACCTATCTGTTTATTCATGATTTTTTCTTATCTATAAGACATACAGTATTTATCTATCATTCATTTTATACTATAATTTATTATTAATTATATATCTATTATTCATTGAAATATTTATGACAAAATAGGTAAAAGTGTTGATTTTATTATAAGGATCGACACTACCGAGACAACCAATTTTATAGATGGATATTCAAAACAAAATTAGCAATTGTAACCCCTACGGACCAGAATCACCCAGCATTCAATTAGGATTGAAAACTGGCCTCTACAATAGTAAAATGAACAATAAAATAAAACTGAATAAATATATGAAAATAGAAAATAAAATTTGATTTTCACCATCCGTCCCTTCTGCAGCCCTCCTTATGGATTTTCATTTTGGTCAGGACCAGAAGACTTTATTCAGCTGAGGGAGAGCACCCGGCCAGCCGGTCGGCTTCCAATCCTTTTTTTCCTTTCTGTGCCGACCGGCTGACCTCCATTCCATTCAGCTATAGCTTTCCTTCTTTCCCGACCGGCTGGCATCGTTCCTCTACGCTTTCTCGGCCAGCCGGTCTCCTTAGGTTTCCGTTCAGTATAACTTTCCAGCTTTCCAGGACGGCAGGCCTCGATCCTTTTGCTGTTCCTCGGCCAGCCGTCCTCCCGTGCTCTTCAGCTCTGCTTTTCGACATCCCCAGCCGACCGGTTTTCTTTCCTTTTCTTTTTCAGTTCCTTAACCGGTCGGCCTCCTTTCCAAGCAGCTATATCATAACATCTTCCCGGTCGGCCAGCCTCGTTCCTTTTCGATTTTCAGGCCAGCCGACCTCCTTAAGATTTCCTTCTTGATATCTTTTCCGAGCTGTCCCGACCGGCTGGCGGATCTTGTCCTCTTGGTTCCTTGTCGCCGCCAGCCGGTCTCCGGTCCAGTCAGTCAAACTTGTGTCCCCCAGTCGTGGAGGACCCGGAGCGGAGCGAACGATCCGTCGCCGCACCGAGGAGGACATCAGAGATGGCCCAACTGCTCCGACCCGGAAACGGCGAGGATCCTTCTTGCGTCCTATTTTGTTTCCTGTCGCCAGGCGACTTTATTCAGCTCAAGTCAAGCCTCGCAGGTGTTTCTAGGGGTAAAACCCGTCTCCATTAATTTCTGCATGACGGAGTATTCATTCTAGTTTGGCGCCATGCCATCTTATTCAATCTAAACAAGTCCCTCCCTAGTTTCGAGAACAAGTGTGTGTGTGTGTGTGTGTGTGTGTGTGTGTGTGGGTGTGTGTGTGTGTGAGTGTGTGTGTGTGTGTATGTGTGTGTGTGTGTGTGTGTGTGTGTGTGTGTGTGTGTGTGTGTGTGTGTGTGTGTGTGTGTGTGTGTGTGTGTGTGTATGTGTGTGTGTTTGAGGAATTTGCGGAGCCACACGAGTACAAATATCCATGGTTGTCATTTAACTTGATAATGACTTCCAGGTTTGTACAACAAAAAAGAACCTAACCTTGTTTTTTCTCACCTGTTTGCTAATTTCACCAATTTAGTACAAACTGTACATTCAAATTTGACCAAAATTAGTGGAAACAAAGAAAATTTTTAAGAACTTATTGGTATTACGTTAATTGAAAAAAAAAAAACAAGAAATTATTTTTCTCTGGTTTCCTCAAAGAAAACTTATATCAGAACAATGTTGATTAAAAATCCAAGATTTGAAAATTACCATTACAGTGAGGATTCAGACCATCAATCATGATTGATATGTAAGCCTACATTGTGTCATCATTTTGGAATATATAATTACCATCATTTCGGCTTTCCATAAATGCAATCATCTTCATTCGATATAAAAACAATAGGAGCCCCCGAAGTTTGAGCACAAATTTGGAAAAATCCTTCAATAATAAGAACATAAAAATGAAGGAGACTGCAAGAGACCATAAGGCCTACACTAGGCAGCTCCGTATCCATCACCACCTGTCATCCCCATCCATAAAGTTGTCTAATCGTTTCTTAAAACAACCGATAGTTTCAACGATTATTACATGGTTACTGAGTTTATTCCGTTCGTCGACCACCCTATTAGTAAACCAATTCTTGCCTATTTCCTTTTTAAATCTAAACGTGTCCAGTTTATAACCATTACTGTGAGTCCTGCCCAGTTCTTTAATATGATGACCTCGTTTGCATCACCCTTGTTAAAGTCTTTGATCCATTTGAACACCTCTATTAGATCACCCCGCACTCTGCGTCTTTCTAGAGAGTGTAAGTTAAGGTGCCTAAGCCTCTCTTCGTAAGGGGAATTCCTGAGTCCATGTATCATTTTGGTCATTCTTCTCTGTACTGATTCTAGTGAACTGATATCCATTCTGTAGGACGGAGACCAAAACTGTACCGTATAGTCAAGGATGGGTCTAACTATCGTTAGATAGAGTTTAATAATTACCTCTGCACTTCTATTCGTTACCGCCCTAGCAATGAAACCTAATGTTCTGTTAGCCTTATTCCTGGCGCTAATGCACTGTTTCCTGGATTTAAGGTCAAGGCTCACTAGAACTCCCAAGTGTCTCTCGCACTCAGTTTTCTCAAAAAACGTATTATCTTAGCTATATCTATTTTTGGGGTTGTGAAGCCCTACGTTTAACACGCTGCACTTTGAGATATTGAAGTTCATTTGCTATTTCACCGAACTTATGAATAATTTGTTAAGGTCATCCTGCAGAATCTCGGCGTCGTCTCCTGACCTAATTAAGCATCCTATTTTAGTGTCGTCCGCAATAATGACAGTAAAAAAAAAAAAAAAAAAAAAAAAAAAAAAAAATCAATAACAATAACAATAACAATAACAATAACAATAACAATAACAATAACAATGAAAATAAAAACAATAACAATAGCAATGAAAATCATATCTTAATAAACAATATAACAGTAATGTGGATAATAAAACCTTATTAAACAGTAT
>NC_134777.1:91662451-91667451 GCF_046742065.1 Oratosquilla oratoria
CTTCTCTGGTTTCCTCAAAGAAAACTTATATTAGAACAATGTTGATTAAAAATCCAAGATTTGAAAATTACCATTACAGTGAGGATTCAGACCATCAATCATGATTGATATGTAAGCCTACATTGTGTCATCATTTTGGAATATATAATTACCATCATTTCGGCTTTCCATAAATGCAATCATCTTCATTCGATATAAAAACAATAGGAGCCCCCGAAGTTTGAGCACAAATTTGGAAAAATCCTTCAATAATAAGAACATAAAAATGAAGGAGACTGCAAGAGACCATAAGGCCTACACTAGGCAGCTCCGTATCCATCACCACCTGTCATCCCCATTCATAAATTTGTCTAATCGTTTCTTAAAGCAACTGATAGTTTCAGCGCTTACCACATGGTTACTAAGTTTATTCCATTCGTCGACCACCCTATTAGTAAACCAATTCTTGCCTATTTCCTTTTTAAATCTAAATTTGTCCAGTTTATAACCATTACTGCGAGTCCTGCCCTGTTGCTTTAATATGATGACCTTGTTTGCATCACCCTTGTTAAAGCCTTTGATCCACTTGAACACCTCTATTAGATCATCCCTCACTCTGCGTCTTTCCAGAGAGTGTAAGTTAAGGTGCCTAAGCCTCTCTTCGTAAGGGGAATTCCTGAGTCCATGTATCATTTTGGTCATTCTTCTCTGTACTGATTCTAGTGAACTGATGTCCATTCTGTAGGACGGAGACCAAAACTGTACCGCATAGTCAAGGATGGGTCTAACTATCGCTAGATAGAGTTTAATAATTACCTCTGCACTTCTATTCGTTACCGCCCTAGCAATGAAACCTAATGTTCTGTTAGCCTTATTCCTGGCGCTAATGCACTGTTTCCTGGTTTTAAGGTCCGGACTCACTAGAACTCCCAAGTGTCTCTCGCACTCAGTTTTCTCTAAAAGCGTGTTATCTAAGCTATATCTATTTTCGTGGTTATGTAGCCCTACGTTTAACACGCTACACTTAGAGATATTGAAGTTCATTTGCCATTTCACGGACCTTATGAAAATTTTGTTAAGATCATCCTGCAGAATCTCTGCGTCGTCTCCTGACCTAATTAGGCGTCCTAGTTTAGTGTCGTCCGCAATAATGACAGTAACAAAAAAAATCAGTAACAATAACAATAACAATAACAATAATAATAACAATAACAATAACAATAACAATAACGATAACGATAACGATAACGATAACGATAACGATAACGATAACGATAACGATAACGATAACAATAACAATAACAATAACAATAACAATAACAATAACAATGAAAATAAAAACAATAACAATAGCAATGAAAATCATATCTTAATAAACAATATAACAGTAATGTGGATAATAAAACCTTATTAAACAGTATTATAGTTTATACTACCAAGGTTGTTTCATTGAAACATAGTTAATTATATATTCACGCAAGATGCACTAATAGAAATATTCGTAAAATGATAGATATAAAAAAGAAAGCTCCTAAGACAGAAAACTCCCCTCTCACATATACACACACAAGATCGGTCATACAGGAGTTCTGAGCTCTCATCTGGGAGCGTAATAACTGTCGATCATCGGCTCGACACGTGATCCAAGACCATGGTGAATCTCACATACACACAGACACACACACACGCACACACACACGACTCCTTGCGTGTATATATATATATATATATATATATATATATATATATATATATATATATATATATATATGTGTGTATGTGTGTGTGTGTGTGTGTATTCACTTGGTCTTTGGATCACGTGTCGTGATCGACAGCTATTTCCCTCCTGGAAGAGAGCTCAGAGCTCGTAGGTCCGATCCATGGGTAATGCTATGACCTTGCACACACACACACCCCCAACTCCCCGCCCACGAGAGTTGGAGTAACACCCCTCAGCGATGCGATACTGATATTATTTCAGCCCCGGGCGAGGGTCGAACCCGGACCTCCGTAGTGGCAGGCCAGAGCTCTAACCACAGCGCCATGAGAGGTGTGTGTGTGTGTGTGTGTGTGTGTGTGTGTGTGTGTGTGTGTGTGTGTGTGTGTGTGTGTGTGTGTGTGTGTGTGTGTGTGTGTGTGTGTGTCTGTGTGTGACTCACCATATTCTTGGATCATGTGTTGGACTCGTGGTCAACAGCTATTCCCCCTCCCGGATGAGAGCTCAGAGCTCATATATGGCCCGATCTATGGGTAATGCTATGACCTCACACACACACATACAAACACACACACCCCAACGTCTTGCCCACGAGAGTCGGTGTACCGGCTCGGAGTGCAACGATACTGGTATTTCATCCCTGTACGTGCGTGCGTGCGTCCGCGCGCGTGTGCGTGTAAGCAATCTGCGGAACCTCACGAGTACAAACATTTTTGGTTCTCATGATGGCTTCCACGCTTGTACGAACAAAAATGACCCAATTTCGTTTTTCTCCTCCACAATTTGCTAATTTCACCTATTTCGTACAACTATTTACGTTCATATGTATGACCTATCTGTTTATTCATGATTTTTTCTTATCTATAAGACATACAGTATTTATCTATCATTCATTTTATACTATAATTTATTATTAATTATACATCTATTATTCATTGAAATATTTATGACAAAATAGGTAAAAGTGTTGATTTTATTATAAGGACCGACACTACCGAGACAACCAATTTTATAGATGGATATTCAAAACAAAATTAGCAATTGTAACCCCTACGGACCAGAATCACCCAGCATTCAATTAGGATTGAAAACTGGCCTCTACAATAGTAAAATGAACAATAAAATAAAACTGAATAAATATATGAAAATAGAAAATAAAATTTGATTTTCACTATTCGTCCCTGTTGCAGCCCTCCTTATGGATTTTCATTCTGGCCAGGAATAGAAGACTTTATTCAGCTGAGGGAGAGCACCCAGCCAGCCGGTCGGCATCCAATCCTTTTTTTCCTTTCCATGCCGACCGGCTGACCTCCATTCTATTCAGCTATAGCTTTCCTTCTTTCCCGACCGGCTGGCATCGTTCCTCTACGCTTTCTCGGCCAGCCGGTCTCCTTTGATTTCCTTTCAGTATAACTTTCCAGCTTTCCAGGACGGCAGGCCTCGATCCTTTGCTCTTCCTTGGCCAGCCGTCCTCCCGTGCTCTTCAGCTCTGCTTTTCGACGTCCCCAGCCGACCGGTTTTCTTTCCCTTTTTCGCTTTCTTAACCGGTCGGCCTCCTTTCCAAGCAGCTATATCTTACTATTCTCCCGGTCGGCTAGCCTCGTTCCTTTTCGATTTTCAGGCCAGCCGACCTCCTTATGTTTTCCTTCTTGATATTCTTTTCGAGCAGTCCCGACCGGCTGGCGGATCTTGTCCTCTTGGTTCCTTGTCGCCGCCAGCCGGTCTCCGATCCAGTCAGTCAAACTTGTCCCCCAGTCGTGGAGGACCTGGAGCGGAGCGAACGATTCGTCGCCGCACCCAGGAGGACATCAGAGATGGTCCAACTGCTCCGACCCGGAAACAGCGAGGATCCTTCTTGCGTCCTTTTTTTTATTTCTGTCGTCAGGCGATTTTATTCAGCTCAAGTCAAGGCTCGCAGGAGTTTCTGGGGGTCAAGCCCGTCTCCTTTAATTTCTGCATGACGGATTATTCATTCTAGTTTAGCGCCATGCCATCTTATTCAATCTAAACAAATCCCTCCCTAGTTTCGAGAACAAGTGTGTGTGTATTTACCTAGTTGTATTTACCTAGTTGTATTTTACGGGAAGGGGAGCTATGCTCGTGAGGTCCCGTCTTCATATCTCATTTTATCTAAACTATTTTTAAATTCATGTATTGTTTTTGCACACACCACTTTCTCATCTAACTTGTTCCAACTGTCTATTACTCTGTGAGGAAAGCTGTTCTTTTTCAAATCTCTTCTATAGCTGTCTTTTTTTATTTTCTTTCCGTGTCCTCTTGTATTTCTGTCATCCTATTTTATCAGATTCTCTCTGTCAGTAATTTCTATGCCTTTCATGATTCTGTAAATAGCTATCAAATCTCCTCTCTCTCTTCTTTGCTCTAGTGTCTGTAGTTCAAGTTTTTCTAGTCTCCCTTCATATGATAGTTTTGAGAGTGTTGGTGCCAATTTTGTAATTGCTCTTTGTATTCTTTAAAGTTTTTTATACATTTTTTTGTACTTGGTGACCATATCGTTGCTGCATATTCCAATCTTGGTCTTATCAGGGTGATTAGGATTTTCTTCACCATTTCTTCATCCAGGTATGTAAATGCAACTTTGATTGTTCTTATTAGATTATAAGTTTCTCCAAAAATCTTATTTATATGTTTCTCAGGTGACATATTATTCATAACAATGACTCCCAGGTCCTTCTCATTTTCTACTTTTTTTATTCCTTCTTCTCCCAATTTATATGCTCCTGTTATTCTGTTTTTGCTTTTTCCCAATCCCATTATACTACACTTTTTTGTATTGAACTCCATCTCCCACTTCCTACTCCATTCCTGTACTTTATTTAGATCTCTCTGTAGTGATTCACAATCTTCTTCAGTTTTCACTCTTTTCAGTAGTTTTGCATCATCTGCAAAGAAGCTCATATAGCTTTCTATTCCTTCATCCATATCATGAATATATATAGCAAACATTATTGGGGCCAGAACTGTTCCCTGCGGAACACCGCTTATTACTTCATCCCATTTTGAGTGCTGATTTCTTATCACTACTCTCATTTTTCTTTCTTGCAAAAAGTCCTCCATCCAATTTAGTAGTTTGCCCTGTATTCCTCCTTCAGTTTCTAATTTCTTAAGCAACTTCTTATGTGGTACTTTGTCAAAAGCTTTCTTTAGATCTAAAAATGCACAGTCCGCCCATCCATCTCTTTCTTGTATTATATCTATTAGCCTTGAATAGAAACATATTAAATTGGTGACGCATAATCGTCCTTGTCTGAATCCAAATTGCCTTGGATTTAACACTATTTTT